>NW_014577461.1:131653-141671 GCF_000485595.1 Priapulus caudatus
TGCTATATACGCTTATAGTCTTATATGCTATATACGCTTATAGTCTTATAATGCTATATAGTATATACGCTTATATAGTCTTATATGCTTTATACACTTATAGTCTTAACTTATATGCTATATACGCTTATATACTTATAGTCTTATATGCTTTATACGCTTATAGTTTTATACGCTAATCAATAACGACATACCAGTGTCCGGTCCAGCAGTCGTGTTCGTCTGTGCAGCGCTCTCAGCCGTGAACTCAGATGAATACTTCTCCACAGTCTGGCCCACCATGAGACTTATCACGGCAAAGGTTCCTGAGAATGCAAGCAAGCAACGACGTGCACTCAGACGCGTGTTAGCGCACGCTTATATACAACCGACACCCTGTTCATAATGCACACTTCTGGCGTTTCTCTTGAGTAGCAGTTATACAATAAAAATCACTTCTATAGAAAGGACACTCTACGCACGTACGTGTATAAATGGATACTCTTGGGGTTGCCTTTTAATTGCAGTTATAGAGTGAAACCACCTCTATAGAACCACCACGTATAGAACACACACATCTACAAAGGAAACCTCCGGTATCCCTTGAATGTGGCCTAATAGTGACGTAATTTTGGAAAACTTCTCGTTGAAGAAAACGCTCAAATTTCTCCTTTGCACAATTCAAGCGTCTACCAAGGCAGAGCCCTTAGAGAAGAATATGCAGGAGGGCCGCGAATGATAGGCGCCCTGCGTTACCCTTATTCGTGCTCTTACCCATGGAAATGTGTCTGGACGTTCCAAAGATGAAGTAGACGAGAGGCGTGAAGAAAGACACGTAGAGACCATACACCGGCGCCACCGACGCCAACATTGCATATCCCATCCCCTAGAAACAAGAGAACAGCATGAGGCATACATACTCGATTTAATATTCAAAAACCACACATCTTTTCTTTATCAGCACAACATCTTATATATATTATATATGCGCAGCAGTGCCACCTATAAGTAATCAACAACATACGACTGGTTGCAGTTGCGCAGCAGTGCCACCTATAAGTAATCAACAACATACGACTGGATGCAGTTGCACAGCAGCGCCACCTATAAGTAGTTAACAACATACGACTGGTTGCAACTGCGTGGTAGCGCCACCTATAAGTAATCAACAACATACGACTGGTTGCAATTGCGCGGTAGCGCCGCCTATGAGTAGTTAACAACATACGACTGGTTGGAATTGCGTGGTACTGCACCTATTAATAGTTAACAACATACGACTGGTTGCAATTGCGCGGTAGCGCCACCTATGAGTAGTTAACAACATACGACTAGTCGCACATTCACGGCGGCGCCACCTATAAATAGTCAACAACATACGACTGCTTGCCATTGCGCAGTAGCGCCACCTATAAATAGTCAACAACATGTGACTGCTTGCAGTTGCATTGCAGCGCCACCTATAAGTAGTCGGTGACGTACACCGGGACGTGTTTGCGCGGCAAGGAGGCGCTGGCAGCGAGCACGGCGTCGTTGACGGTCGCGTAGAGGGCGCCGTGTGGCGCTGCGTCGTGGAAGCCGGCGCGGGCGAGCACGGCGCGCACGTCCGGCGCACACGCAGCCAGCAGCAGTGTGATACCGACGTCTGCGTACTCGCGATGAAGCAGCTTGAGCAGGTTGGCGCCGGACAAGTCGACGTAGCCGACCATCGAGCAGTCGATGACGATGACGCGCACGTCCGTCCCCGTCTCCGTCTCCTCCGCGGCCAGGATGTCCACGGATCCCTCGCTGCTAGCACTCTCCAACTGCAAGCAGAATCAGTGGTGTAAGCGGGAGTGGTAGCGTGTGATGTCCGTGTGTATGTCTATATCTATCTACACACACGCACGCACGCACGCACGCACGCACGCACACACACACATATACACACATGCAAGCACACACGCACGCACACACACACGCACACACACACATATATTTTGTATATTATATACCATTGGTCACGGGTTATTTCACTCAGCATTTGAATGTTTCCACACCGCTCCTCTCGCTCATCTTTTCACACAACTCTAACGCGTACACCTACTCCATGCAGTCCTCACCTGTAATGCATCCAGCTCCATGCAGGAGTTGATCACACCCATGTCCGCGGCGACTTTGTCCGCCAGCTCCCCCCCGTTCAGCAGGCTGTGCGATCTTCCGGCAGAGGTGGCGCCCCCGCGCAGCTTCTTCGCGGCGCGATCGCGCGCTCGCTTCACGGCGACCGGGTCGACGCCCGCGCGCGCGTACACCTCCTCGCGCGCAAACTCCGCGTTCGCAAAGTACAGCGGCGCCTCGGGCCGCACGACGCGCACCCCGGTGACCTCGCGGGCCGCCGCGCGCTTGCCGACGCGCGCGTACAGGTCGGTGCCGCGCACGCGGCCGAGCGCGGCGACGCGCGGGCTGCGCGAGCGCGCCACGATCGTCACCAGCGCGAACCCGACGCCGACGAACAGCCCGATGCCGACGTCGAGGAACACGGTCGCCGTCCACGTGACGAGCCAGATGAGCAGGTCGACGGTGGCGACGTCGCGCTGCCGCCACAGCCGCGCGAGGTCGCCGTACTGCCGGAACATGCCGCGCAGCGCGACGACGATGATCGCCGACAGCACGGCGTTCGGCAGCGTCGCGAAGAGCGGCGCGAGCGCGACGAGCACGACGGCTACGATCGCGGCGGAGATGAGGCTCGCGACCTGCGTGTGCGAGCCGACCGACTCCTGCACTGCGCTGCGCGACAGCGAGGCGGACGCCGCGAAGCCGGAGAAGCAGGCGGAGGCGACGTTCGCGGCGCCGATCGCGTACAGCTCCTGCGTCGCGTCGATCGTGTAGCCGTGCTTCTTCGCGAAGATCTTCGCCATCGAGACGGTGATCACGAACGCGACGACGGCGATCGTGATGGCGTCGCTGAAGACGCGCTGGTAGAGCGCCGGCGGGGGCAGCGTCGGCGCGGGGAGACCCGTCGGGATGTCGCCGACGATGCTGAGGCCGAAGTTCTCGTTGAGGTCGAAGACGTAGGCCATGGCCGTGCCAGCGATCACCAGCAGCAGTTCCATGGGGACAGGCATCAAGATGATGGGACGCAACCTGCGACGACACGGCAATGATGTAGTCATATAACGATAAAGATGATGATATAATGATAATGATATAATGATAATAACAATGACCATGCAGCAGCAGTTCCATGGGGACGGGCATCAAGATGACGGGACGCGCCCTGTGACGACACGGCAATGATGTAGTCATATACATGATAATGATAACTAGATACAACTATCACTGATAGTGATTAATACCCCCACAATACCGCTTTGTCGGAAGGGAAATGGAAGGTCATGATGTGGACCTTCAAGATGAGATAGTGTTTCCATGGCAACACCTTGACCGACGCACACACAAAATAAATATGTCACGCACATCTACACTTCATGGTGATCAAGCATATATAAATATGTCACGCACAACTACACTTCATGGTGATCAAGCATATATGAAGGACACCGAGCAAGAAGAATAAAAGAAGAAACAGCGAAAATAAACCCATTAGTTTCTGAGTAAATTTCTTCTAAGAAATAGTTTCTAAAATAAACACATGCAGCATGTGTGCTTGCATGTGTGTATATCTACTATATGTATGTGTGTGTGTGTGTGTGCGTGCGTGCGTGCGTGCGTGCGTGCGTGTGTACGTGTGTGAAGTTTCATTGGAATCCCTTGAAAACTGTGGAAGTAGTTCGCGCCACAAACTTTTTGCAAAGGACCGACCGACCGCTCGCCCACCCACCCGACCACCAGATGACTCCTATATTCCCCCTTCAAACTTCGTTTGCGGGGTATCATAATTACAGCACAGCTACGATGTTTCTATCAACGCCCCCTCCCAGATTTACACCACTGCCGTGAAGTCATCTACAGTCTACACACACGGCATTTACCGGTCAGACAACCACTACACAGTAAACAACATTAACCTAGAACCAATGAACATATCTACACTAGTATCCAGATACATTTCCGCTAGAATTCACTACATGGCAAACATTCGTAATCTAATCACTATACACAAGTAAACAGGTAAACAGTGGCTACCTGGGATCAAGCAGTTCCTTGGTGACAAAGAGACAGGTGACGCATATGACTGACGTCAAGATCGCGGCCACGTTCGCGTCGCCGATGGTGCTGAATATCTCGATGTACGTGTAGACAATATTGAAAGCTCCGGAGAAGCTGGGAATCTCGAGTCCCAGCAGATGTTTCACCTGTGGTTGATAACGAAGGTTAAATGTTAGAACCCGATCTAGTATAGCTGAGAGGGTCTATGTCCCCCAGGGTACTGCCGGAACGTACCCTGGTACTATCTAATATGCCGGACCGTACCTCGCCTACTCCACTAACGTCACGAGTCTAGGGAGTCGCCTACGCCTACTCTCTAACCCTAGAGTATTTAATAAGCTTTTATACTAATGCGTATGATTGAAAATTAACATAGCTACAAATTACTAGGTTTAACATGCGTATTTTTTGAAGGTTCACATAGGCATTAAAGCCCATGTTTTTAGCCCCAGCTAATCGGTGAAAAACGGCGGGAACACTGGCGCAATTTCAGAAGCAGTCGTCGTGTGCGCTCGCGTACTTACCTGGGAGGTGAACACGTGCATGGCGGCGCCGGTCGTGAACGCGCTAACGAGCTGTTCGGACAGGTAAGTCGTTAAGCTACCTAGCCGCAGCAAGGCCATGGCGAGCTGCATGACGCCTGCGACAATGGTGACGGCAGACGCGACCTCGATGGACGAATACTCGCCGGTACCTGCAACGGGAACACGGGTCTCGTCACGTCGCCGCGGTAACGCGTCGCCTGTCATTGAATTTAGGCTACTGTCCGTAGTTTCGGACTACGCGATCGCAATTTGGACAAGAACTCGTTCGAGTATAGTGATTTTCACCAACTCCATGGTTCCCAGTGATGGAATGTGGGGTATCTAGTAACACGTACAGAATCACCTGGGTGGGAGCCGCAGATAGTGTCTAGAGGGTTTGTCCATAACTGCAACTTCTGTTTCTGCCTGCCTCTCTTGTAGCATGCGGGTAGTGTCACCATCGACTAGGCACGGGTGTGCATGCTGCTCGCGTTGCTGGAAGATTGGTCTGGTAGACTCTTGAGTTGAGCAGTTCTGCATACCCATTCCATGTAGTTGATGCTGATGGACCAACTATCTTGGGTCTTTCTACATGCCGGGATATGAAGCTAGTTACGCTGAACTACAGCATTACGTACGCAACAAAGCACGACAGCTACACGCGCGCCTACAGGTGATCCTGCTGCTAAAGCTGAATACTGCGTCAACACAAGGATTGTTTCGAAGGCATCGGTGTTTCAAAGGCGAATTTCACGATCACCCTCTGCCCACAGTGCCACCAGTGATACATCCACCACGCCGAGTTCCAGAGCATTACGTGAGCCGCTAAGAGAGAACTGGACTCCTACAGCTCAGGGAATCATAGTAAAAGGTGGATGAGGCCCACAGACTGGGTCAACTCCCTAGTATGTGTCGCTAAGAGTAACGGTGCACTTCGACTGTGGTTAGGACCGCAGGATTCTGAGCTCTGCCATCAAGCGGCCTCACACTGTAGGCAACCAACAATAGATGAAGTTCTTCCTAAGCTCAGCGAAGCAAGGTAACTTCTCTAATAGTGGGACGCATCGCAGGGGGATATTGGAATATTAAGTTAGACATGAGAGCTCGCTGGTAACACAACATTCATATACAGCCAAGGCGCAGATCGCGTTTTGTTCGAGTTACGGCTTTCGGATTGATCTGTGCGCAAGATATGCTTCCAGAGATAGAGACGAAACCTTTGGGGATTTACCATTGGTGTTACTGGATATAGCGACGATATTTCATCGTGTATGGCTACAGTATATAGTGACCATGGACAGAAGCTAAGAGCCGTCATGAAGCGCGCAGCTGGAAACAGGTTCTGTGTTTCATATGCTGATAAAGTGCAAAATTTCGATGCACAGAGATCAGCATTTTTTTGGCAATAGTCATCAGCGCCAAATGCGACTCGCGGCCCGTGATCCTAAGAAGCGTCGAAGCCAATCAACGGCATGGACCCGGTCAAAGAAGCCTTGCAGACAGCTCAGACGTCCTTGCATGATGCGTTGGCCTGAGCAGGATTCATACCAAAACACTGCGCTGAATGCGCAGGCCCAACTTGATGGATTGACAGAGATCGCGATGAATCGCAGTGGTGCCCAGAGCTCATCAGTCCTGCCGTAGACACGAATCAAAAGCATGATTTCATTGTCTAATCACTACAGTATTTCCGACAATGCAACCGGTGACTATCTCAGTGTCGACGCTCGCACGTGGCCTTGGCGGCACCTTGATTCAGGACAAGGCCCAGTCGAGTACACAGAAGAAGCTCCTGTTGATACAGAGACTCGATACTCAACATCGCGAGAGCAGAGATGCTAGGCCATTGTAGCAGTGCTTGAGAAATTCACTACTACGGTATGGACGACCACCGATTGTTGTAGAGACAGATCAACAAGCCGCTGAGGCGATATTCAAGAAAACACGCTCTCCATGCGCCGACCTCGTATCTCTAGGATGATGCTCGCGAGTTACAGAAGTACGACGTGGAAAGTTAGTATGTCCGCTGGAAGGCATATCTCACTAGCCGACGCCTTATCGGAGAATAAGCCCATGCCCCGAGGTGCCACGTTACACAGGGCTAGATGTTTCTGTTCAACGAGCTGCACTACACTGAATGCTAAGCCCTACGACGGGGATGAGCGAGATCAAAGACGCAACAGAGCAAGGATGACGTGTTTGCACTCTCTCAGACCTCACGTGCAACGTACAGGGACTGCCTAGTAAGAGATTCAGATGTTGTTCCTACAAGTCCCTGCATGCGCGTATTGGAAACTATCGGGACGAGCTGACTGTTGGGCAGACGAATAGTTCCTGAAAGGGCAGCACGTCGCATCGTCATTCCCTGCAGGCATTACAGCTTGCTGTGCTAGAACAACTGCACTACGCAGCGGACCAGGTGCTTGAGAAAAATGCACAACTTCGTGCCAAGGCATCCGTATTTTTGGGCACAATATCAGCAATGGATCATAGAGAAATGGTCAAGGACTGCCTCCATGTACAGCACAACGCAGAAAGGCAATATGAAGGAACCCCTCATGCCAATGGACATGTCCACCGAGGCCATGGCAGCACACTGGCATCCGATTTGTTCTTCTGGAAGGCAAAGTCAGCTTCTATTGTTTGGTCTCAGACTATCTATAGCAAGTTCCCATTGTCAGGAAGTTGAGCACAACATTCGTTCTGAACAGCAAATCGCTCACATTGAGTCGATCTTTGAGGAGTATGGAAGATGTTCAGCAGCAAGTCGATTCAGGTAAGCGATACCAGTTTACCTCCAGCTCTATCCAGAAATTCAGTGAGACCTACGGATTTGACCGCATGTGTCCCCACAAGTCCATACTTACCCACAGGCAAATGGTTTAATAGAGAGGACTGTGCCAAACTGTCAAGCTCTGCTGCAGAAATGCAAGGAGTCGAACACAGTCTCCACATTGCTATTGCTGTGCCTCACAGAAGCACACCAATTAGCAGCACTACACTTCCATCGCCCGCAAGAAGCTGCTTCAACTCAAGAGTCACCAGGCAAATCTTCCAGCAACCGCGAGCTAGCAATGCACACCCGTGCTTAGTCATGGACACTACGCGATGCTACACAAGACGAGGCAGGGAGAAGACAGAAGTTGCAGGCTATGAGCAAACCCTCTACAGACACTAAATCTGTGCTCCACCCAGTGGATTCTGTGTGGGGAGTGGTACATAGATCCCCGACAGGCCATCACTGGGGAACTGGAGTGCGGTGTAAACCAGCTGAACATATTACGCTCGCTAGTTGTTTGTGGCGACAAATGGAAGGCAGATTCAGAGCGGAATCGTCGCAATTGGCGCCTACAGGGAAAGTTTCAGCAGCGGCCGGGAGATATGGCGCATCAGAGGCATGCCACCAGTGCTCCTCGCCTGAATCCTTGCTACCTGCTGAGAGTTTCAGCGAGCGGTCCAGGGCAGATATGCGCATTCAGAGCATGCACAGCAGTGCTTCCCATTCCCGCCCTGATTCCTCTGCCTGACTGAGAGGCATATCCCAGGACGCACTTCAGCCTCCAGCTATTCCGCGATTCGTCGATCAGGCCAGAAAAGTTGAAGCCACAGGAGAGATTAGAGCTTGTGAACATTTTGCTGTGAAGCCAGGATGCATTGTTTTTTACACAGTACTGATATTCGTGAAAGTGAAGTTCAATCTTTAACGCTTCAGAAAGAAGGGGATTCGCATAGTTTGTCTATCGTTATGTTATAGTTCACGATAGATGGCAGCACTGTGCACGACAGTGATGCACTGGTGGGTTCTTTTGAGTAAAGGATACTTGGTCACATACTCTAGCGAGCTTCTTTGTCTAATTGTGTATCCGTAGTCCGAAACTACGACACTACCACTAGTTTGTATATATCAATTAATTAACATGAATTATGTATGTGCCGATGTTATGTAAATCCATACTTGTGAATGAGTATATATATATATAATATATATATATATATATAATATATAATTATATTATATATATACTATATAATATATATAAGATGTTGTGACTGATAAAGAAAAGATGTGTGGTTTTTGAATATTAAATCGAGTATGTATGCCTCATGCTGTTCTCTTGTTTCTAGGGGATGGGATATGCAATGTTGGCGTCGTGGCGCCGGTGTATGGTCTCTACGTGTCTTTCTTCACGGCCTCTCGTCTACTTCATCTTTGGAAGGTCCAGACACATTTCCATGGGTAAAGAGCACGAATAAGGGTAACGCAGGGCGCCTATCATTCGCGGCCCTCCTGCATATTCTTCTCTAAGGGCTCTGCCTTGGTAGACGCTTGAATTGTGCAAAGGAGAAATTTGAGCGTTTTCTCAACCGAGAAGTTTTCCTAAAATTAGTCACTATTAGGCACATTCAAGGGATACGGAGGTTTCCTTTGTAGATGTGTGTGTTCTATACGTGGTGGTTCTATAGAGGTGTGTTCACTCTATAACTGCAATTAAAAGGCAACCCCAAAGAGTATCCATTTTATAAGCACGTACGTGCGTAGAGTGTCCTTTCCTATATGAAGTGATTTTTATTGTATAACTGGCTACTCAAGAGAAACGGCCAAGAAGTGTGCATTATGAACAGGGTGTCGGTTGTATAATAAGCGTGCGCTAACACGCGTCTGAGTGCACGTGCGGTTGCTTGCTTGCATTCTCAGGAACCTTTGCCGTGATAAGTCTCATGGTGGGCCAGACTGTGGAGAAGTATTCATCTGAGTTCACGGCTGAGAGCGCTGCACAGACGAACACGACTGCTGGACCGGACACTGGTATGTCGTTATTGATTAGCGGTATAAAACTATAAGCGTATAAAGCATATAAGACTATAAGTATATAAGACGTATATAGCATATAAGTTAAGACTATAAGTGTATAAAGCATATAAGCACTATATAAGCGTATATACTATATAGCATTATAAGACTATAAGCGTATATAGCATATAAGACTATAAGCGTATATAGCGTATAAAGACTAGTGTATAAGGCATTACAGAATCATATATCCTTATGAGAAGACTATAACTATACAGTCAAACCTGTGTGGAACGGCCAAAATTTCCAAAGTGGCCTTTATGGGCAGGTGGTCGTTCTATACAGGTGGTTTTCACCATGAAACTGCCTCTCAAGGTTAATGCGACAGGCTTTACGGCGAGTGGCTGTTCTATACAGGTGGCCACTACCACAGGTTTGACGGTAGTTGATGAGCAACAGATGACTAATGACTAATTATAAGTGATACTATTAACGACTATATGATTTGATGACTAAACACGCGAGATGATGATCGTTCGATCGTGTTTGCATCGTCGCTGTCAAGCCGACGGCG
>NW_014577461.1:141696-146291 GCF_000485595.1 Priapulus caudatus
TAGTACCAGGAGTCGTTACGGTATACCGAGGACCTACCCACGGTACGTTCCGGCGGTACCCTGGGGGACCATTAGACCCTGCTCAGCGAAAGTACGGCATCACGAGATGCGTCCTGATATAAATGGTCATTATATCCAGGAGTAGTATAATAACAGATGTATATTATTATTCAACTCCTGATAATTATGATATCTATTGCACGTGCATATTGAGTATACATATATGTACATGTTCATACGCAAATGATCAGTATAATGTAGAGACCAGTGCATGTTCAGCATCATCTCTAAACTGTTCGGGATGTTTGTAATTTTCAGCCCGAATTCGATAAGTACGTTCTCCGCATATCGACCAAACGAACATCGCTCGCTACGCGGCAACGTCGCCACAAGCTTGCGCAGCGCCACCTTATTGCGTAGGCCTTGTGGGAGCTGGGTCAGCTTTGGCTACCGAGGCATTTTTCCGTTTGTGCAACACCATACGGAAGTTACCGCATCCGCGAATATCGCGTCCGGCGACCCCATCAGGTGGCGTCCGGTCGGCATCATGCAGATTCTCAAGGTTAGTAGCGCGGCTGTCTATGGTTGTTCGTTGTGTCTGTGTGTGTGGTGTGTGTGTGAGAGAGAGAAGCTGCTTGCTGATGATATGGATGCCTGCTGCTTGCTGCTGCTTGCTTCTGCCTGTCTGTCCGTGTGGGTTTGTGTGGGTGTGGCGTGTGTAGCTGTGCGTGCGTTGCGTGCGTTCGCGTGCGCGCGCATGGTGCTGTGTGTTTGTGTGTGTGTGTGCTCACAGTTACAGACAGCTGTGCAGAACGACAGACAAACAGACAGCCTGACAGATATCCAGAGAGACATGATACAAGATTGCGTGGCCAGCTTTGCTGTTGATCCTGCTTGATTCATATGGCTTGGATTCATGCTGGTCATCTAGCACCTGTCATGTCTAATATGCCGGACCGTACCTCGCCTACTCCACTAACAAGTCTAGGGAGATGCCTACGCCTACTCCCTAACCCTAACCCTAACCCTAACCATATCAAATAGTGACCAGGGTACGTTCCGGTATACCAGACCGTACCCAGGGTACGTTCCGGTATATCAGACCGTACCCAGGGTACGTTCCGGTATACCAGACCGTACCCAGGGTACGTTCCGGTATACCAGACCGTACCCAGGTTACGTTCCGGCAGTACCCTGGGGGACATAGACCATATGAGCGTGACTAACGTAACGTCAATATATACACAGGTCTTCTAACCCTAGCAAAGACCGTTTCTTGGAGCTAGAACATATACCTATGCAATGGGATATATACGATGACTGTACTATACAGTATACTGTGTATATATGCACACTATTGTATGTATGCTAGAATAAATGAGATACAATTACATAATTTTGTCTCCGCAGGGTTACATATTTGTATCTAAGTACATACATATATGCTAATGATCTCTGTCAACCTGCTGTAAAAGCTTATGAATATATTATTTATTGACTACTACTGCAAGTATATATTAGGAGTACACACACTCCTACTGTTCTATCCATACAACACACACTCCTGCCCTATCTATACCACAGACTCTACGTGTAGGTATACAACACACAGAACCTTTTTTGCACTATCTATGCACCTGGTGAACTAGTTCTAGCAATGTTATAAACGTCTTTTACAACCGCGTCTGTGCCGGTAATGGCACCGATAGAGGGAAGGCGAGGTCGAGCGCAGGTAGAGGACAAAACGGGTCAAATGATGCACATGAAAGTCTATCCGTACTAACGAGAGAGCTTTGTCACAAATTATAGCTGGTCGTTATCAGGGTTCTTCAAGCTTATAGGATGGGGTGCAACTCGATCACTGCTAGGGGGGTCCGGGGGTATGCCCCCCCGTAAAATTTTTGAATTGTAGAAGCTCCGAGATGCAATCTGGGACACTCTGTGTGTAAATTTGAAGCACTGCATGTGGGGTGAACATTTTTGTTTTGGAATCGGAAAATTAAAAATAATTAATGGAATAAAAATACCAAAATGTAGGGGTGAACTTGCTGGTTTGCTGGTTTCAAATCGAGTTCACCTCTCATAAAAAAAAAATAAAAATTTGTCACCATTGACAATGGCCGGAGTGGCCGGTAAGTGTACCAGTCTACTCTACCTCGTGTTAGACTGGGTTACCTGCCCCGTAATAATGGGGTAATGCTATCCCCCGGGCGCGATTATTTTTTCCGTACCGTTGACGCGTCAGCGCTCGGGGAGCGTATTGGGAATGCTTGCGTCACAGCTCAACAGTCCCCCTAAACACTATGTACTCGACTACTTAACAAATAATTGAAATATGTGTTTACACAGGCCTTCTATCGCTAGCAAAGACCATTTGTTGGAGCTAGTAGTGATACGCTTTCATACTTAACGAGACAAAGATGGCGGCGGTGGCGCCGATTTCGAAATAACGCAGTGCCTAGTCGATGGTGACACTAACGCGATGCTACAAGAGAGGCAGGAGAAACAGAAGTTGCAGTATGACAAACCCTCTAAGACACTATCTGTGCTCCACCCAGGTGATTCTGTACGTGTACTAGATCCCCACAGCCATCACTGGGAACCTGGAGTGGTGAAAATCACATACTCTACGAGTTCTTTGTCTAATTGCGTATCCGTAGTCCGAAACTACGACAGGTAGTAAATCAATGACAGGTGCTAAGTGACCAGCCATGAATCAAGCCATATGAATCAAGCAGGATCAACAGCAAAGCTGTGCCACGCAATCTTGTATCATGTCTCTCTGGATATCTGTCAGGCTGTCTGTTTGTCTGTCTGTCTGCACAGCTGTCTGTAACTGTGAGCACACACACACACAAACACACACACGCATGCGCGCGCACGCACGCACGCACGCACGCACACACACACACACACACGGACAGACAGCAGAAGCAGCAGCAGCAGCAGCAGCATCATCATCATCAGCAGCAGCTCTCTCTCTCACACACACACACACACACAGACACACGAACACATAGACGGCCGCGCTACTAACCTGAGGAATCTGCATGATGCCGACCGTGACGCCACCTATGAGGTCGCCGAGCGCGTATTCGCGGATGCGGTAACTCCGTATGGTGTGCACAAACGGAAAAATGCCGGTAAGAAAGCTGACCCAGCTCCACAGGCTACAGCATAGGTGGCGCTGCGCAAGCTTGTGGGCACGTTGCCGTAGCGACGATGTTCGTTTGGCGATAGGCGGGAACTCTTTATCGAATTCGGGCTGAAAATGACAAATCCCAACAGTTAGAGATGATGCTGAACATGCACTGGTCTCTACATTATACTGATCTTTGTATGAACATGTACATATATGTATACATAATATGCACGTGCATATATACATAATATCAGGAGTGAATAATAATATAATCTGTTATTATCTACTCCTGATATAATGTACCATTTATACAGGACCATCTCGTATGCCGTACTTTCGCTGAGAGGGTCTATATGTCCCCCAGGGTACTGCTTGCCGGAACCGTACCCCTGGGTACGGTCCCCCGGTATAGCCCGGAACCGTCCCTGGTAACTAATCTAATAATCCCGGGGGGACCCGTACCTCCGCCTACCTTCAACCTAACAAGCTAGGGAGATGCACGCCCTAAAAAACTCCCTAACCCTAAAAACCCCTAACCCTAACATATCAAAAAATAAGTGACTCAGGGACGTTCCCGGTATAGCAGACCCGTACCCAAGGGGGTACGTTCCGGTATATCAGACCCCGTACCCAGGGTACGTCCGGGTAATCCCCAGAGCCCCGTAACCCAGGGGGGTACAGTTCCGGGTATACCCCCAGACCGTAGCCCCCCAGGTAGTTCCGGGCATACCCTGGGGACATAAGAACCAAAATATACGTGACTAAAAGTAGACGTTCCAAATAATACACAGCTTGCTAACCCCCCTAAAAAGCAAAGACGTTTCTTTGAGGGGCTAGAAACATGAAAAAATACTTATGCCAAATGGGAATAATATACAGACTGTACTATACAGGGTCATAACTGTGGGTAATATATGCCAGACTAATTGTATGTATGCTAGAATAAATGAGATACAAATTAGCTAAAATCTTTGGTCTCCGCAAGGTAGCATATTTGATATCATAAGTAATCATACATATATGCTAATGGACTCTGTCAACCTGCTGTAAAAGCTTAATGAAGTATATTATATTATTGACTAACCCCTAACTGCCAAGTATAATTAAGGAGTATCACCCACACTGCCCTACTGTTCCTATCCATACAACAACACACCTCCCTGGCCCCTAAAATCTATAGCCCATGACCCTACGTGTATGTGGGGGGGTATCCAACCACAAAGAAACCTTTTTTGGCACTAATTAATGCCGCCTGGGGTGGAACATAGTTTCTAGCATATGTATAAAACGTCTTTTACAACCCGGGTCTGTTGGCCGTAATGGGCACCGATAGAGGGAAGCGCGAGGGTCGAGCGCAGTTAGAGGACAAAACAACGGGTCAAATGATGCACAATGAAAGTCTACTCCGTACTAAACGAAGAGATTTGTCACGAAAATTATAGCTGGTCGTTAA
>NW_014577461.1:150613-153063 GCF_000485595.1 Priapulus caudatus
TAGTAGTAGTAGCAAAGATCGTAGAATGAGCAGAACAGTAAGCTGAGCTGACAGCACACAGCAGACAGTTTCACAGTAGCAGATACAGCAACATCCGGGAACTTCGTGTGAACTTGCTTCCCAAAATGGCGGTTGTGGCGACCCATGACCTACTACGCTATGATTGGAGAGTGGTCTATCTTGTGCCTACGGCACTCTAGAATCTTTGGTTTACAGTTAGTGCATAGATACTAACCCAAGGGTTAGTATCTATGGTTAGTGTTAGTGTTAGCATGAGTAAGATAATATAGAATCAGATAATAAGATAATAAGATAATAAGATAATATAGATTCTATATTATCTTACTCCTGGTGTTTGTGATAAGGTGACTGTTTGTATTATATATTTTAACTTCATCAGGGCCGTAGCCAGAGGTAAATGTTGTGAGTTAAAGAACAAGGAGCGAAGCGAGCGAATAGGTCGGGGTGTATGGGGACCGCTTAATTTTTTTTTGAGAAATTTTGTAGGAGGCATTTGCCTCCTATTGCCTAATGGTAGCTACGGCCCTGAACTTCGTGTGTATACACCAGCATGGCGGGTGCATTTTAGGATGGCGGGGCTCGACGATAGCCTGGCGGGCCGCCAGGCTATAAGTGCCCTTGGAGAACCCTGGTTGTCACACGAGAGAAAGATCTTCAAAGCCCCATCTGCAAGATCGTAAATGCGATATTGTTTGTAGGCCTACTGGTGGATAAAAAAACGTATCGGGCTATGCTCGTGTGTGTATTCTGCCGTCATTTTTTCGACATAATTATATTGTGTCAAATGTATATACTGCGGCAATAAAAATTCGAATACAAACACGCTTAAGTGTACTCGACTACTGCGTACGTGCGTTTGTACGCGTGTGCGCATACGTGCGTGCGTGCGTGCGTGCGTGCGTGCGTGCACGCTCGCGCGTGATTGCACGCATCGGTAGGTGTGTGCACGTAACGTAACCTGCCTGCAAGTGTGCTTTACAACTTTAATAATGCGCGTTTTTAAACATGCAATTCATGCTACTGGCACTATGGCCCAGAATTGGAGGCAATAACGAACAATAGATACCATTCATTAATTATTCCGCATAAAATAATTCATTGAAAAATGCGATCACCGGGCAATAACTACGTACACATTCTCACAGCGCAGCCAACATAAAAGACAAGCGCCGTCGTGCTGTGCATAAACTATACCATCTAACCAAGAGCATATAAAGAAGGATATATATGGCCTTCTTTATATGCTCTTGATCTAACCCATCGTCGTACCTCAGGCTCAATAATATTCCTACGCAAGTCTTGTGGATCGAGATGCGTACATCACCCCTTAATTACCACCACCTTACGTGTAAACCCTAATGCAACCTTGAGGCAGGGCACCTTGCCTTAATTACATTTGGCATTTGAGAGGTTGGCTACACCCTGTTTGGGTGTATGCAAGCTAAGGCTGATCTTAATGCCATTGCTTGCCTTTGCGTGATGAAGGGATTTAGTTTTTCATCTTCCTCGCGCGCGCACAACGAGAAATTGCTTACTCATCTCACCTTCATACGCCAGTGACGTCACTGTTCTCGCCACTGCTGCTCGTGACAGTGCTTATCTGTCTGAGCCACTGTTATCAGCTGTCACAGATTTTTTACATGGCTATCATAGTTTTTAGCTGTGTGTACGTCCCAGTTCCTGCCTGTATGCGTCACAGTTATTACCTGTATATATTACAATTATTATCTGTACGTATCACAGTTCTTATACCTGTACGTAGGTGTATGTATCACAGTTAATACCTGCGTGTGTCACTGGCGCTCGTAGGGTCTATGTCCCCCTGACCTCTGTTTGACCTGGCTCGTTTAGCTATTTCTGACTAACCCTAACCCTATATATATTATAATAATATTATAAATCTATTATATATATCTATATATATATATATTAGTCAGAAATAGCTAAACGAGCCAGGTCAAACAGAGGTCAGGGGAACATAGACCTTATCTGCGTCACTGACTCTACCTTTGTGGATCACTGTTCTCAACTGTGCACGTCCCAGCTTTTACCTGCGCGCCACAGTTAGCACCTGTGAGCGGCAGTTTTTACCTGCATGTGCGCACTGCACTGCACCTATATGCACATATACCTACTCTCCCCTTTATGGAGCTCAAATCAACGCAATTCTTCCATCACCCATGTCAATCACAGTCAGTTCTTATCCGTGTGCACTGCACCGCACACATATCCGCATATATACATGCCCACACCTTTGTGGAACCTATAGTTCAACGCAGTTCTTCCATCACCCATGTCAATCGCAGTCAGTTCTTATCCGTGTGCACTGCACCGCACACATATCCGCATATATACCTGCCCACACCTTTGTGGAACCTATAGTTCAACGCAGTTCTTCCATCACCCATGTCAATCGCAGTCAGTTCTTA
>NW_014577461.1:153088-154723 GCF_000485595.1 Priapulus caudatus
TATATATATATGAGTGATCTCGTGTCCCTGTGGACCACCGTAGCAAGCGTGAGTATCTATTCTTATATTTCACGGCATGAAGCACTTGGCAGTTGAGGTGCCTTTTATATTGCAAGAAGATTGATCTTGATTATATTATGTCTTTCTTATTCGTTTCATGTTGGCGTGATAGCATAACAAGTGATATACAAGTAATGTGGGTGATGTGCTGATAGTGGAAAGCCAGCGCTTCCGACAAATAGCATCGCAATTTAGTTCGCGGGTTTCAACCATGGCATTACTAAAACTACGGGGATTAGTGACGTAATGGAATAGCATAATAATTGTACATTAGCGTTATGCGAGACAGCCAATAACCTAATATAATGTATTCGTGTTTTTCAGGATACATGAGAACCCATAGAAGATAGCGGTTATATTTTTATATGTTGTTTACATGATCCATTTACTGCGCGGATCCATGCGGATCCATGACCGTGGAGCCTCTTACTCTTCATAAGTTTTAGTAGTAAATATTCTTTATACTTTTTTTGTTTCTAACTTATTTACGACGCCTGCTTGCAGTAATAGCATAATAAATCAAAGTTTTATTATTTAATGTTATTTTGTTCACATAGCAGATAAGGAAGAAGGTGTAATAAATCACCTGTAAACTAGTGATTTTACAGCCGTAGTTTGTATACGAACGGAAATCTATATTACTATATTACTATTACTATAGACTAACAGCATCAAGATATACGACACGTAGTATGCAATTAGTCTTTAAAACTATTACCGTGGTGCGCTCTCCTGCTGAAAGTCCAATTGTTAATAATGGAAGTAACACTGATATCACTAATTGTTTTTTATTATGAATGTTTTGCTTAAAATGTTTGTTAATAATCTTCTAACAAATTCAATCAACGTTTAAAAACCTCATCCAGGAATTCAATTGACTTTAATAACAAAGAAGAAAGCGTGTTTTATATGTGTATATATGTATATATGTATGTACATATATATATATTTATCGCGCGTTGTAAAACTTTAATGGTTATCTTTTTTTTCTACGGCGACCTTTCGACAATGCTATCTCGCTATCAAATGTCACGTCGACTGTAAATATATGAGATAGACGGCGCCGTGCGGGACCCGCGCGAGTGAAAGTTTTATTTTTTTTATAGTTTACCCACTTCTATAGTTCAAAACTTTTTTTCAAGAGCATAATAGTGCGAAAATAAGGGTCAGTAGTTCTAATACGTGTTCAAATATTTTTTTACATTATCGACCGCGAGTCGGCAAAGGTTTCAACATTTCACCCACTCACATTTTTGCGTATAAATTCGAGAAGTGAATGGAAACTCCCATCCCTATTACACAACTTTCTCTCCCAAAATCTCCAACCTCCCTCCGCCCCATTTTTGGTTCTTCCCTCCAATCTCCTCGCCTCCTTCCTTCTCGCCTTCCTCCGCTTATGTTCACGTTAACGTTCACTTCCTTCTCTATCCTTCTCTCTCTCTCTCTCTCTCTCTCTCTCTCTCTCTCTCTCTCGCGCGCGCGCGCTCTCTCTCTCTCTCTGTCACCCTGTCATAAACCTCTCTCTCTCTCCCCTCTCTCTCTCTCTCTCCGTCACCCTGTCATAAACCTCTCTCT
>NW_014577461.1:155210-158566 GCF_000485595.1 Priapulus caudatus
GTGCGTGTGTGTGTGTGTGTGTGTGTGTGTGTGTGTGTGTGTGTGTGTGTGTGTGTGTGTGTGTGTGTGTGTGTGTGTGTGTGTGTTATACACACACATGTATTATCACTTTATTAGTATTACTGAAACTGTACCTGTCCAAATTTTGATGAATGAATATAAATGAATAAAATCATAAAACCACAATTTCTTCTTTGTTATTAAAGTATAGAAATTGAATATCTAGCCCAGATTCTTAACCTTTATGACGTTTTCCCAAAAAACGTTGTCAACAAAACATTCACAATTAAACATAATCCCTGATATCATAGCAACGTCTGTTATTAACAATTAGAATGAAAGTAGGAAAACGCATCTAAGAAGACGCGGCGCTACCATACACCCGTGGTAACTTAGAACGGACGCGGGCTACCAACTAAGGTATAAAAATATTTAACCATGCATTTAGTCGAAGTGAGAGTGTCGTATTACCGCGACACCAGGCCAGGATAACAGCATAATTGTCACATATTTTACGAAAAGTGGTGAGACCGTTTCCTCCCTAAGTCCAAATAACCAGACAAGTGTTAATGCAATTTCCTGGCGTCAAGAAGTCATTCCACCTCATTTACCTACGCACATTTACGGATGTAGATTGATTTGTCAAAATATGTACTAATATTGGTATTGAATCAGTCCTAATTGGTTTAATCAAATGCATAATAACGGGTATGACTTTTTTTACATGCGTTATATACATTACAAAAAAATTACAACGAATAATTCGTAGGACGAAAGAAGAAAATAATTTAAAGTACTTTTGAGTAATAGGGGTACCTGTTGTAGCTTGTAAAAACTATACAAATATGTTAGCAGATAGGCCTACACTCACAGCAGTACATATAACATTGTTGCTGGTTGCATAAATATAGGTTGCCTCGCTGAACATGCATGTAGGCCGCCCGGTTACGATTTAAATCAGCGTTTCAAAACGCACGTTCTATCTAAAGCTGTCGTAATTTTCTCCTTTCGTTGCATTTCCCCATCTGCCAGATTCTCCCTTACAACTAGTTCAACTTGCTTCTAGATTTGACATTTGACGCGCGTCTGTAAACGGGCGTCATCTCTGAACTCGACATCCGCCTAATCCGCCCCCTTGATAATACCATACATCTCCATGAACCTAAAGTTCAAGAGCATCGGCACTATATATATTACGAAAAAATGTTCGAATAGCTAAATAAATAATAAACAACCGCGTGTCAGTGGTCTTTGAGATCTGAGACTACGTCTGTTTAATAATCGCCTGGTCAAGATATGCCAGTCAACCTTGCCATCACCGGTCGTACTTGGGTGTAGAGCCAAGCGTGAAAGAAGTTGATAGTGGCGCTGTTAGCGGGGGTAGTGCAGAGTGCACGTGAGCGTCGCTACGCGTGTTATCTGTGCCTACGTGTTGACTGTTTCTCACAGTCGACTAAAGTCGAACAGCGTGCTGTGCATGTGCACAGTAGTTGGACGTGCTCCTGATACGATAGATGCACGCACTATAGATGTATGCGTTGGAAATTCTATTTTTTTCGTCATGTCTCCGTCTTTGCGAGAGCAGCTAGCCGCCTTAACATCTTGAAACGCGGCAGGCAGTAGTTAGACGCCTCACAGACCAGCGCCCGCACACGCCAGATGTATTCCGACAAGTGAACGGAGAATAGAGCAACTTCTGTTAAGCATAGGTAAGCATCAGCATCTTCTCTATTTACTCGTCGCGTGCGTAAGGGCTTCGAACTTCCAACGACTATTTAGTGACATCGTGTACGTCTTCTTTTACCTAACAGCCTAGCAGCATTCACTGAGAGGATGGACCTTCAACTAGAAGATGCGCTGTGGGTCGTCATCCTCTCCTTCCTTATTGGCTTTATTCTTGCCTTCGCCATCGGCGCCAACGATGTCGCCAATTCGTTCGGAACTTCGGTGGGTTCGAAAGTGCTCACCTTACGACAGGCCTGCATACTCGGCAGTATTTTCGAGACGCTAGGAGCAGTGCTACTAGGTACGAACGTTGACGTATTCCCACCTACCCCGTTCTTCAGTCATAGGCCATCAGTCTATATAGTCTATATAATGAATTCAACAGGTTCACTACATTACCTCGGAACTTTAAACGTTGTCGATTTCCTATTCCCGTTTCCCAGCGAACATTCCCTCGCCCTGCGGATTCATCAACGTTGCGTAAAGTGTATTGCGTACACCGAGTTTCTACGAAGTACGTACGCAAAGCTCGTAGGTGCGATTCATCAACGCAGCGTATATATAGTCACTGTGCACAGTCAGCAAATGGCGGCGGTAGTGTGTGTGCATAGAGCATTTACACGGAATTGACAGGAAACTGTCGGCAATAATAGGTGAAAGAGAGTATAGAAACATTAAGAATTTTGTAGTACTAGTATTAGATTTCGTATTTATTTAGCATTATATTTTATTGAAACGTTTCAAGTGCCTGTGCTATAGAGTATCTGCGTGCGGTTTGGCTTGTGTTTGGTGAAGGAGGTGAAGAAGAGTAAGGTGTAATAGGAGTAAGGTATAATAGGTGAAGGAGAGTAGAGAAACATTAAGACTTTGGTAGGAAATAGATTTCGTATTTATTTAGCATTATATTTTATTGAAACGCTCCAAGTGCCTGTGTTCTTACCCGTGTGCACTGCACCGCACCTATATACGCGCATATATACCTGCTCCCACCTTTGTGGAACCTATACTATAGTTCACCGCAGTTCTGTCATATCACCTGTGTTAGCTCCTATACCTGTGTGTACGTAAGACGATCAACGACGTATCTCGCTCTCTGCCACTCCTCTTTACGCTCGTCGCCATTGCCATCGTCGCCGTCGCCGTCGTCATCCGCGGCAGGAGGCGGAGATCCGTCGCCGTCGACGTCTATGACGTAGTAGGACGGCGACGTCGCTGGCTTGCTCTCCTTCGCCTCGCCGTCGTTGGTGAGCTGGTGAGCATTCTGCAGGCCGCCTCGCTTCTCGACGTCGCCGATGACATTGTTGATGCTGTAAGAGGCAGCAGACGACTTCTTTAGCAGCGCCATCGTCGTCGTTTCTCAGACCCACCTACGTACGCGCGCGCGTGGTCAGCAGCGGAAGGCGGTAATCGACCAAGTGCACCTCTGCTCACGTAATCGCACCCTATATATATATATATATATCTACGTACGCGCGCGCGTGGTCAGCAGCGGAAGGCGGTAATCGACCAAGTGCACCTCTGCTCACGTAATCGCACCCTATATATATATATATATATATATCTTCCACACACGCTGATACACCGGTATATATATAATATAGTATAAGGACGGGAGGGTGGCCATGCTGTTT
>NW_014577461.1:160952-178919 GCF_000485595.1 Priapulus caudatus
GGACGGACGGACGGACGGACGGACGGACGGACGGACGGACGACCGGACGGACGACCGGACGACCGGACGGACGGACGGACGATCATGCGATTCTACAAGCTGCATCTGACTATGTCAGATGAGCTAAAAACTAAAGTGTAAAACTAGTTACACTTATCGAGTGTTACATTATATCAAGAGCCCATTAACCCTGGGTTTAATGGGCTCTTGATTATATATAACACTTGAAGCGTCACTCCAAGTAATACAGGTGTCAGGTATGTAATCATAAAGTGTTAAAACAGTGACACTTTCTTTAGTGTCAAAACTTTACACTATATATGAGTCAAGCTGAGCTCCCCAATTTCTTATAAGAGCTCCATTCCCTGCTCTCACTTTCACGAGAGTTAACATTGTTCTTTGTTCATAAAGTTATTTACTTGCGCAGTGGCTGGAGGTACGGCAGCCGTATCTTAACGTCTCGAGGCTACGGGTACGGCAGTCCATTTGCGCATGCGTCGCTTTCCCACAAGATAATGCCGTTGGAAATTAATTCACGATTTAATTCACGATTAAGATTTCTTGATGAGCTAGAAAACACTCGGATTTGAAGTAAGAAAATTAACATTATTGTGCCAGCTAGCCTACACCAGTTGGTTGGGATTGATTGTCAGTTCAGATGCAAAATATTGAAAGCAAAAGGTTATACACCATAGATTAATTGGGTACTATGACACGCGTATAGCCGAGCCGGATTGCCGAACCGGTGTAGAGTTAGGGTTAGGTTAGGGTTAGGGATAGGGTGACTGTTTGTACTTGTGTGTGGGACTGCCGTACCCGAGTAAAGTCAGTGTTTACATTTAACGCTACAGTACTTACTCGTTTTAGTCCAAAACGAGTTAATATTTACCAACGGGGTGTTAATATTACTAACACTTCATTGGTGTAAAATATTCTAACACTTGCAATTTACACGTAAGGTGCTGTCTCTAACTGAACTCTTTATAGTGTAGACAATTGACACTTTAAGATTCAATCCGGACACTATATTTTTTGAGTGTGCTACTACATATACATAGTTTTATTCAAAACCTAATAAATACGCAATACGACTTCTTGTAATCATTTGTACGACAGCTATACATAGGGTTTGTACGACAGCTAACAAAGGGACGGCGGCGAGGGAACTAGGAAACTTCACTTAGCTAAAACTTAAACTTAAAGTTAAACTTAGTTGCAGATGGGGCCAAAATGTAAGCTACCTATAGTTAGTTAGCGGTACGCTATCAGTATATGTAATTTAGATAATTTTGCGGTAAATTTGCGGCAGCATTAGTCTTATACTTATAGTTCATGGTTCTTATACTTAGTAGGTTGAAACGTCGTTGTATTCGTCAGCACCCTCGGCAATAAAGACGAGTGTTAACAACATTGGCTCTACTGCTACAATTTATCAATTACGACGTGCTAAGACGTCACATGTATAAGTACCAAAACTAACCTAACAAATAACAACATTTAAATCAATGCGTCTCTACTGCTCAGTCACAATTTCTCATACATTATTAACTTTTATTAATAATTTAAAATATATGCAAACATTTGAACTATGGCTAACCTAATTTGACTAACCTACATTCCATTCAAAATGGGATTACACGGACTTCCTCGATATATGCAAGCAGTAAATACGCGGCTAATTCAATATATAAGCACGTATGCAAACACCATCATCATAAAAACGACGAAATCTGACACCAAATCTTGTCGATACGTAAACATTCACTACTTTAACTAAAAAGGAAGGCGATGCTTGCACGTCATCATGACGTCTTACGTACGTATCCGGAAGGAAGCTATATACCACTCACCACGCGCGTGCAACAACCTACGTCACGGCTATAGTTCCAGACTACGATGATCATGACCCGATCCTATACGTATATAGACACAAGTTATAATTATAAATGTCTGCACAGGACAGCTTCGTGATCACGCTATACATGAAGGTCGTGCTATAGTGACGCCCCAGTGAAGTCCGAATCCTGCATTCACCATCTCATAACACACGGTATACAATCTCTTAGGAAGTCGCAATGTAAGCGTAATTACGTTCAATAACAACAGTTTATATATACTAGCTGAAACCCGCGCTACGCGCGGGCCTAGTGACTGTGACGATGGAGAGTTTAGTTGTTGCACATGTTTGTTTTTTATGGTTGAGATGTCAATACAAATACATGTGCAATCATGCTTACACGTAACACATTAACCATTTGTTTGGCAAGTACACGGTAAAATACACACACCCACACAGAAACGTTTTATTGTATGCTATGTACTGGTCGATGATACGGACTCCAAAGTTAGAATATAGATAGATGTGAATGGGTATAACGTAAACGTAATATTACGTGCTTCGCATGTTTGCACTGTTTGCGGACCAGGTAATATTGCGTGGTTGTGATCGCTTATTTCTACGCATGTTTGCACTCTGTGCGGACGACGTAATATTACGTGCTTGTGATCGGACCGCTTGTGACAGATCGGTGTCCACGGCACCCGTTAGAACCCGTCCCGTGTATTCATCGATCTCTTCTGTGAATTTGGCACTATTTAGATCCAAACTGACGGAGCCTTTCATTAACATACATACATACAACATTCGCCAAATTATAGTAAGATACTTGCGCTGCACGGTAAGCTACGGTGGCAGCTGCAACGTAATTTGTTTGGGCTCTTGATCACGCACCTCTAGCACATGCATGTGCATCTGTGAAGCGCACTTCTACGATACCACGTCGTTCGAAAAGAAGCAAACACCCCCACAAAAAATCACCGCGCCATTAATACCCCGTACAGACTGCAAAATTTGATCCTACATCAAAGTCTTGGCGCACCAAATCGTAGCGTACAGACATAAAATTCAAGTCATACAGAAGGGCGAGGGACACGCGTACCATGAAAGGTAAATAATGATAAATTCGGCATTATTTACCCCCGATACACAATCAGGTTATCGCATACGAGACTGACTCGGCGACGGAGCATGGATATTATAACTAATTATACAGAACCATGCAGCTGCAGTGTCAGATGAACTATAACCCCATTCATGACGCGACAGTTTTCAAACGTTCCATCGCAAATAATAAAAAAAGGCAGATAAATCATACCGCGGCTACACATATATACATACACAAGACACTTGTACTTACGCAATATGTCCGAATTTCACCATCTTCTCAAGTAGTCGCTATATCTGCTGCTATCCGCCTATGTAACCGGTGCCTGGTTTCTATATACAGACCGGCCGCCGTGAGTCTGCATATGAAGAAGCCGTACGTGTGTGTGTGTGTGTCTGTCTGTGCGTCTGTGTGTCTGCGGCACGTGTGGTAAGTGGAGCTTGGCCCGGGAAGGGCCGCGGTTGCGTTTATATACGCGTCCTGATCAACGCCCCGAGCAGTTTACTACACCCTGCCCGTCTGCCGACGATGATGACAAAGGCGAGATAAGCCACAGCACGGCTCACCTACTTTGCCGCTATGCTAGTTTTCGTCACACGCGAGCATGTCAATGAAAGTGAAAGGCATATATGCGGTTGCCCGTCTGAGACAGCCAGCCAGACGTACATCCGGGTGTGCGAGTACGTAAAATCCTGCATATTCATGCACGCGAGTTTAACAACCTCACGAATTGCAGTTATATAGTCTATCTATAGGAATATCCAGTTATCTAGTCTTATATCTATTTCTTATATAGTACGCATAGATTCATGCAGTTACTTATTGCGCGGGGTGACGTCACCACAACAAAACTGAAATGGAAGATTGATTGCGTAGCTTAAATTTGATCTTATCATTAATTGAAAAATAACACGTTCTTATCCAAATGAAAAATATTAAGTATACTACATTTTGTACGCACCATCCTATATACCACTGTTGCCATAACTGGCAACATACTTGTGCTCTATAGTTAGACAAGCTATAACGTGTGCGTGTGCGTGTGCGTGTGCGTGCGTGCGTGCGTGTTGGCACAATGCACTGTGATCATTGCCTGGCATTCACAGGTGGCACAGATAGAAATTACAGCCAACACGGGAGCTCACTAACAACAACAACAACAACAACAACAAGCTTTACTAAAAGAAGAAGAAGAACAACAACAATAACAATGCCTATAGCAACAACAAAAAGAACAACAATGCCAATAGCAACCACAAAAAGAACAACAATGTCAGTAGCACCAGCAACATTTATGCACTTAATTGTATCTACACCTAGATTCGCGCTATTTTTCAACTAACTAGGTTGTTGTTGCCGGTACAAATCGGCCATCCCAACTTCCCCATACCCACCTCCTTTGCTGACCTCTTTTGTACACAAAGAAAGCTGTATCAACTCCAGATAACTTTATGGACCCTGTATATATACGGATGTTTTATTGGCGAGTTACCAGGAAAAACCTGGAACCTGGAAAAGCCGCTACCAGTCCATATATTGTTGCTCACCTCCTGGATAAGATCAACATTTATTCCCTAGCTACTGCACGAGACCACGGTGCCACGCACTTCTTTTGTTGGTGGCTAAAGTGGTGACACGACGAAACAATAACAATAATTTACGTGCTCAGAGGGCTGGAAGAGTAGCTACGTAGTTATTGAGCCTGCCCCACTTTATACGCGAAAAAGGTTTACCTGCCAAAACATAAGCATCCATACACACACTCATGCGGAGGTGATCCGGTTTTAATCCAATGTCAATTAATTTCCCTGACCCTCTACCCTGCGGCACATCAGCATCAAACAAATGACTAGCCATTGCATATCCTCATCTGAGCCAATAAAACACAAGGTTATAAGTTTACAACGTTTTATCGGAAGACATGCTACTCATGTTTGTACGTTGCAAACCTTGGCCGAGAAATATATATATATATAATTATGCAAAGAGGTTACGTGTACGTTATGCTTGAGGTCATGATTACTCAAGTATGCCATCTTAAAGAAATAGCTATATGTCTCTGTATATAATATGCATGCATGATGGATTTGATAGAGTTAACAATCGTTTATGAAGGTTAATTGCTCGGCCATCGGTCATTCAAAGTGCAATCTACTTTAGATGTGTGTACATAATTACGCTTTAGAAATTGGTGCATTTGCTGTCTCACGATATAGTTCGCGGAATAACTCCCCAAGAGGGAGACGTAAGGTGGCTAGTGAAGGATACAGATGGCAGAGAAATTGGCAAGCACGACAAGTATGCAAAGCACGGCAAGTGCTCACATCATGTGGCTGCGAGTGCATCGACTATAGCATCGTCAAAGCAAGCTTTCTATTGTTCAAAACTATGTTGTCAATGTACGTCTATCACGCTGACCAGCCCGGGGCAGGTTTGTCAAATTCCGCTTAATTGTTTAGTTACCACCGTATGCAAGGTCTCCGCGGGAGTCGCGGCTAACTAGACCGCTGACATATGCACTATTGGAGCCAGACAGGCGCGTCTCTAACGGTGGATACGTCTCATTAACCCTTGTTGACATTTTGACACCAGAGTAGGGGGTTAATTAGAGAGTGTGTCTGTTATGTTGGGTGTCTGCATTCCATCCGATGAATCCACAAGGTAGGATATAATTGGAAGGCAACTTTTCATGTGTACATATACACCCTCATCACCCTCATGCAAAACTATGCAGTGATATAAGTTTGAATAGTGATCATGCATCCATTTCAACCACTGGATTATGTTGAATGGGTATAGGTGTAAACTGTGCATATATGCATCTTAGAAAGGCACCTATAAATTATTAAATATAGAAAACTTTGCAGTTTACCCAACTCAATAAAATGAAACAAGAAATGTCTGTATTACTTACAGCCCATAAATGGAAAAAATTTCTAGTAACAATTAGAGAGGTCAAATTCATTGTGCATGGTAATAACAAAATTATGACACTCTAATTGAGATAGTAAGTACCTAACAATAAGTATAATAATTTGATGTTTTAATAATAGTAATTATAATTATTATATTGAGTAATATATTGATAATAATTAGTCTAATTACTTATTACTCGATCAGTTGCTCTGTAAACCAAGTAGAGTAGGCCCTACCATACGGTACCCTAGCTCGACCAGGTTCTACGACTGTTTCACGCCGTAGGTTTACGATCGCCACTTATTCTCCGATTGCCCGGAATATGATAGCTTGCACAGTATATATTTATCGCTGTGGCTATATGCCCGGCAGCCGGGCACGGTCTTCGATTTCCTAAATGCCCAGCAGTTCCTAACCCTTACCCTAACCCTTGTTTACTTGAGATAACGCTGAAAATTAAAAACTGCCGGGCATTTATAGACCGTGCCCGGCAGCCGTCACATATATGCCGGCTGCCGGGCATATAGCCACTCTGTATATTTATAGCTATATATCTGGGCCACCATACTGTGAAGTAAACTGCAGTAATGCACTTTACACGGATGTGAATTATTGATTAAAAATAACAATTAAGCACAATTAATAAGACAATCACTGACACTGCGTTCGCACGTACAGACTACAGTGGAGTGGTAATTAACTTACACAGTCGCAGACTCGTACGTAAGTTAATCCAACCAGTAGATCCCCGGTTGAGTCTGAAGGTTATTATTAATATTAATCTATTAATTAATACACCCGTGTCATGAAATACTTGCTGACAGCTCACACGAATGCCACATCTGGAATTCATCGCAGCTGTTTTGCATTGCTTCCGCGACGAGTTGAGGATCAACAACCTAGTACCTACCCACTGCTGGCACTGTCACTGATCGTCACATCCTCCTCTTCCTCTACTGGGTAGCTGGGTCCCTCCGGGACATACTCGACCATCTGATGACCCTTAGTTAAATTAACTGACGTGCCCCAGAGTCATGGAACACGTTTTGTGGCGAGAAACCGAGAGAGTAAGAAACCCAATCAAACACTCTTTACCGTGGCTTCCATTATTACTATGCATTACTGGCAGCGGCAGCAAACGGCCGACACTAGCGCCCCTGACGAGCAACGTGTGCATCTTGCAGATCCTGATTTCGCGCATCTGTGCGTCACAGAAATAGAATAAATTTATTCTATTTCTGTGCTGTGCGTGTGTGGCAAGCATCATGATATTATCTTATCAAGAGCATGATATTATGTATTCAGGGGCGGATCCAGAGGGGGGTCGAGGGGGTCCGGACCCCCCTTTTTACCACAAAAACGCACGCACGCACGCACGCACGCACGCACGCACGCACGCACACACGCACACACACACACACACACACACACACATACTTCTCTTATATTGTCCCCATAAAAAAATCTTGTTTAGCGCTAGTTTTTCTGATAAAGATTTACTTATATATATGTAAATTCGTTATAAAAACCTAGAAATGGGCAAAGAGGGGTCTGCAGGCGTCCGGGGGACCGGATCTGATAAATTTTTGCATTCTAGACATCAAAATTACTGCTCTCAGAATGCACCAATTTAAATAAAAAAATATTGGGGGAGGTCCCCCAAACGCCCCCTAAGTGGCCTTCGGCAGCTTTTTAAAACACCAGAAAATGTAAGCAGGAAAAAGTGCCCTTTATTTCGTCCTGGACACCCCTTTTTCAAAAAGCTTGGACCCGCCCCTGTGTATCATGTATCATGTATCATATAACAATGTATATGTTATTATGTATCATATAACAATGATTATTGATGACAATAATATTATGTATTATATAACAATAAATATTTATCATATAACACGTATTTTTTTATACCCCTTATATAACCTTCATCGTGACCTAGGCAGACACTTGCCTGAATTTGCCGAGCTATTTTAATAATTAATATATACCTTATGCAGGCAATTATGCACACTGCACAGAAAGTCGACTACGGTATGAATAACCTTTATCTAATGTAGGCCTACAGATCATAGAAATAATATAGATAACTATATCGTTATATAGATGTAGAGATAGTATAATGTAGATGTAGATATAGATATAGATGTAGAATATAGATATATAGTTATCTATATTATTTCTATGGTACAGATTGATGAAAATCATGCGCCGGTGCGTGACGCGGCAATTTATACAATTCTATGCGACCCTGCATGTCGATTGCAAGATAACGTGAAGGTTAGGAGAACGCAGTAGCAAAGTGCAAGATTACGGAAAAATATGTACTTGGTTGCGTAAAGAAATTAATTAATTTATTCCTAAGAAGTTTGAAGACGAGAGGATTGTTATTGAAAACTGGCAGGTCCAGAGCAGAATCAACTTGCGTCATGCCCTAAACCCACGTCCCGGAACAAAATTAATACTAGCAAACGATATACGTTATGAAAGAAGGAGAAAAAGATCCCATCCTCGATCTCCGAGAGTAGGACTAAAGCGAATATAGGTACGATCAAGAGCGTATTAAGAAGGTATCCTTGTAATGCGCTCTTGGTGTGTGGCGCGTGCGGTGTGCAAATTTATACGGTATATTTTTACATCATTTGCTGCCACTAGATGGCGGCTAATCCTAACTAGCCGAAGAGTAAAAATAAAAATGCACAATTTGACAATTTGTAGTCTTAAAACCGGAGAAAACGCCGGCATATGCCATATATGTATACAAACGATTTCATACAAAACTATCATGCTCATAAATGAGTAAATAAATTGAGATTCTTTTTGAAACATCAAAAATCTGTCATGTTCGTGCATGATATATTCACTTGCATTTTGACCAATCTGCTTTTACTTTCTTTACCACGTGATATAAACTTTCGCCATGTTTGATGTGTAAGGTTGGTTTTTGGGAGTGACATCCTAACAATTCAGCGTCTGCCAATCTTTTGGACTCCTGCATAGTGTGTAGAACGTTGTCTAAATTACGCGTTGATAGTTTAGCTACAGAAAATGAATAAGAAGTGCGACAAGTGCCTGAAAACAGTCTATCCGACTGAAGAACTGAAATGTTTGGATAAGGTGTGTACCACGACAGTCAATTTACAAATTACAGCACTAAACAGGCTTTATCGCGGCAGTATTGCATGCAGTTTTAGGGCGAAGTTATTACGCTGCTGTTCATGTGACGTTCTTAGAGGTACGGTATAAATTGGCAGTGTCTGTGATAAATCAATCATAAACGATGTTTGAATAATGGCTAATGAGTAATGTTTATTGTTTGTGATATCTGACATTAAATAATTAGATTATTATCTTATCTTATTTTAAACGATGTTGTTATGACTAACGTCCATGCGATAGGTCAAATTCAAGCAAGTGTAGTTGCAACGTAATTTCCCAACGACTACAGTCTACAGTAAACAAACAGTCAAAGCTGGGGGATCATGGATGGGTACAGTGTCAATACAATGACTACGCACTCTGTTCTTCACCTGTATTGACTCGTAATGAAATTGTCAGTATAAACTATAAATATTACTGCACAACACAATTTCGCCATATAGTTTCATGATATATAGGCCCTACATCCAAAGGCGTCGGAAGCAATAAAATAGTGCCGCGGCTTTGGTGATAGCTAGGGCGAGCCCCGGGGAGGCGAAGCCACCCTAGGGGGGGGGGTCTGGGGGCATGCCCTCCCCCGTGAAAATTTTGAAATCTACAAGGCAAATGGTGGGCTCTGGTACATTCTGAGCATTGTGATTTAGCACAAAAAAGTGTTTCACTGTAATTTTAGAAAAATACATGATTGATTTGAAAGATTTGTTGCTTAACATAGAATTAAAATATTCAATAATGACCAAATAACTCAAATTAATTTTTCTCACTTTAACACGTGGAATAATCTTGGTAAAACTTCCTGAAATACATTCCCATTCAAGAACAATGGCATACAATTGTACTGGTGCTCACAAACGAACTGTTAAAATTCGTCATGAAACGCGCTGACCCCGAGCAAAGCATGCTCCCTCAATATAACGCAACGGCATGCTGCCTGCATAGAATCAGGAGTAGACGGTGAGCAGAGGAATGTGTGCCAGAGTTCTGGATCATAAAATTGTATAGCTACAGGTGACCTGCAGGGGCGTGTACAGGGTTTGGACCAGGGGGGGGGGGTCTAACCGTAAGACATACCCAGCTAACAAAGTTATGTTCCTTGAATGTTATGGGAATGTTTCTTTTAGGTTAACATTATTCAGTAACGTTCTAATAACGTGTTTTAGGAAAGTTTTCCTGACATTCTGAGAACGTTTTTGCACGCGAAGGGGGGGTCTGGGGGGCCCTCCCCCAGAAAATTTTGAAATAAGACCCCCTCAGATGCGTTTTCTGCGCGGGCAGGAGGGGGTCCGGACCCCCTAGACCCACCCCTGTACACGCCCCTGACCTGACCTCATCTGACCCTGGTCTCTGCTTATAGGGGCAGTCATGATTACACGTATATACAGATATCAGGAGTAAGATAATATAGGATCCTATATTATCTTACTCCTGATAATATGATGTACCGCGCAAAAGACGCGCGTATACAATTTATTGAAAGATTTTGGTTACGGAAAATTTATGGCCTGAAAAAAGTGCCGCGGCAGTCGCCGCGGCTGCCGCGGCAGTTCCGACGCCCTTGCCTACATCCATGTTTATACTGTACAAGCTGCATGTGGACAATGGGAATGGATTTAGTGGCCCAACAGTTTTGGTAAAATCCAAAATTGTACTTCTTTAGTATTATGTATAGCACAGTATTGTTATATAATATACAAGGCCATCAAAACGAGGTTGTTTTTGACTATTTTAGAACAAACAACTAGATTGATAGTTAGAAATAAGATGTTATGTGATAAAATGTTATCATGCAGCGCTAATAGAAATAACTATGTTACTCTGAAGGTATCATAAAATTTCTCATTGTTGTTTCCAATGTTTATTTCTTCAGACATGGCACAAGGCATGTTTCAAATGCACAGTCTGCAACATGACGTTAAATATGAAGAATTATAAAGGATATGACAAACACCCTTATTGCAATGCGTAAGTATTGTGTAATTCTGACATTGGAATGTTGGTGTGTATTGGTGTACCAGATGCGTATGTTATGTGGTAAGCGTATAATAATTCCAATTCGTGCCTAAATTTAGTACCAAATTTTTTTTTTCTCTCTAAAATTAGCAGCAATTAGCAGAAATAAATCGAGCAGAATCTTATATAGATTTCTTGGCAAACTAAGAAGTAGCAGGTAGCATCATTGTTGTAGTGGTTAGTAGCAGGTTAGTACTTACATAGCTCTTGATTCTGGTTGCTATCAGCACGCCACTTCGTACAGTTTCAGTGCTTGTGTTAGCACATCAAAATTCACTGCAATGAATCGGTGTTGCGCAGATATGTAATTAGTGTCAGTTATGTTTGATGTTGACATGTGGCAACATGGTGTGCAGCATCTGCCATCGCCTGCATGCCTGTCACGGAGGAACGCGTAGGCATTAACAATAACAGTGGTACAGAATGATGCAGCGAGAATTTTCAGAACGCGGTTTATGAATAAATTCAATTTTTTGCCTAGTTTGCTCAAATGCCACCCAACCACCCACTGTTTCCCAGTGTATTCAGCCACGGGTTTGGTGGTTTTCATTGCAAATTTTATATAGATTTAACTTTGTGTGCATTCAGGGTTCTTGACATTAATTAGCATTACAGGTTTTTTGGTTTAATGGGCTTGTATCAATGCGACTGCACTGTGCCCAGCTATGAAAAACCACCACTAAGCACCAATAGGAGTGATTGATGAAGACTTGAAAAATATCTGAATATTGTATGTATCTGTAAAGACACATAAAAATACATACACAAACATATTCACAAATATGTTCATAATACTACACTATACTAATAGCAGGGGTAGAAATTAACTGTTGAACAAGGGAGTCCAACGGACTCCCCTCAAAAAGAGGGAGTCCGTAGTCTGAAGTTCAATACTAAAGATTTGCTGGAAAAATACGGTAATTCCACGAGGCCGTGCTCTGGAACGAACTAGTTACTATAGCAGAATTTTCAGGGAGTCACACGGACTCCTGCATATATGTCAAATCAGGGAGTCCCTCCTCCCTCTCTCTCTTTTTCTCCCTCTCTATATCTATTTCTCTTTCTTTTTCTCTTTCTTCCTCTATCTCTCTCACCCTCCCTCCCTTCCTCCCTGACCATCCCTCCCTCTCTGCCTCTCATTCTCTCCTCTGCTTCACTCTTTCTCTCTCTCGCTCTCTCTCTCGTTCTCTCTCTCTCTCTCTCTCTCTCTCTCTCTCTCTCTCTCTCGTTCTCTCTCTCTCTCTCTCTCTCTATCTCTCTCTCTCTCTCTCGTTCTCTCGCTCTCTCGCTCGCTCGCTCCCTCCCCCACTCTCTCGTTGATTATCTTTTTCTTCCTATATGACGTGATAGCAGCTTGCTATAGGTGTATGTTTCTAAGCAGCTATCTGGCATCTGCGTGCCGCTTGCAAACTATTATTTTCTCTGCTACACAAATGTTGCGATAACGCATCCATCATCACCGTACAATTCGTGTCGCAAAAAAATCCGCCAAGCCTCGTACGGGACCGGTAAATTTGCCGTCGTCATCGTCATTGTCGTGGGAGTCTATCCGAATGCAGTGCAGTACGTTACGTGGTGAATAATCGTTGTTCTTACGTAATGCATTCAGCGATGTCGTTTTGAGGACACGCATTGTTCGGCTTCGGGCGATGCGCACGAACGAATGACTGTTGCTATATCTAGGATAGACTCAAATATGGGCATGGAAGGGACACGTGAGTGACATATTAATCATAGGGTGGAGTACCGTTTAGAGCAAGGCAAGTGTTAACAGACAGCATGTAGATGTAGCTGAGGCCATCCTTAAAAAATTCTATGTTTGCTGTCCCCCGACCCATTATTTTTTTGCGTGTGCGCGCGTGTGTGCGTGCGTGTGCGCGCGCGTGTGTGCGTGCGTGCGTGTGTGTGCATGTGTGTCCTTCGTCTAGCAGCCTCGGGCGGGTATTGATCTGGTGAGAGTGCTAGAGAGAGGCTGTGTCACATTGTCTCTCGCATTTGCATGGCGTGAGCGCAGAACGTTTGTCGGCCCCGCTATTCTAGTATCGGAGCTATTAGTTCCGCCGTCCTCTGTGTGTGAGAAAGAAACCGCAGTGCAAACTCCCCCCCCTCTCCCCCAGTGGCGTGGGGGGAGCCAGGCAGAGAAATTCGGCGTGTTGACTTAGACTTTTTCACTTCGTATGAAGGGTAAACTCCCCAGAGGTATTTCTGGCACGATGCGCGGGTAAAATGCTGCGGGTGGGCGTGTTGCTAGCGTGTAGTGGGGTGTGACCTCCCTCTACCTGCCAGCATACACATACGCAGGTACACATGCTACTATAGATTCACTTCTCTCTGTGGGCTGGGTTGGGTTTAGTCTGAACGTACTACTAGTGACCGGAGTGGAACCAACACACTGCATGCACTGCACTGCTAAGGCTTTCTCCCCACTCTGTCGGTATGCATGCAGACACACAGGTACCAGGGAAAAATATATTTATTTTTCGGGGGCTACTTTCCAAGCTCGCGTGCATGAAAATAACACTCTAAAATTTGGTTTGCATTGAACTCTATGCAAATTTACGGGGGCTCTTTTTAGCATTTCCGGGGCTCTTTTTGGCATTTCGGGGGCTAAATCGCCCCGAGCCCCCGTGTATTTTTTTCACTGACAGGTACACATGCTTATAATGTGGCCTCCCTCCCCCCTCTCTCCTTTGCTTCCTCTCTCCTCTCCTTCCTTTCCTCCCTCTACTCTCTACTACTTCTCCTTCTTCTCTCCTCCTTCCATGTCTCTCTGCCTTTTTCTCTCCCTTCTTGCACTCTCTACCTTCCTTACACGCCTCAGCATGCTCGCAGAGGTACACACGCTTCCTTGGTCATCACATAGGATGCCTCCCTCCCCCTACCTCGCTCCCTCCCTTTTCCTTACACACATACTGTGATACACGCTGTTAGGTACACGCACGCACGCACGCACGCACGCACACACACACACACACAGACACACACAGACCCCGTAGTGTGCTCCCAGCTCGCTAGCTCCCACCCCGCTAGGACACATGTACCCCACACACACCCCCCACACTCACCTGCTTTTACAGAGGCACTGACGCAGCCTTGCTAAATGCAGCCGTTTACAGTGTTATTATTCAGCTGTGTACTGTAGAATGACACCCCCCTCCACCCCCACCCCGTCACACGGTACCCCAAACCATGGCATCTCCAAAGAACCGTGGTGATCCCTGCCACCGTCGTTGAAGCGAGGCGGATTATACTGAGCCTTTCGAATCGTGTGAATAACCAACACGTGTTGGTCTATGATGTTTAGTGTAACAATTGCAGTCTAACATGCATACGTCTAATTGAGTTAAATTTTTAGTCTAATTTAGTCTAACACTTTTAACCCAGCTCGCACGTCTATCATTTTTGTTTCGTTCTTTTATTCTCGATCGGATTGCTTTATTTTGAGACTTGCCAACGCAGTTTTGTGACCGATATCTGCCTCTGTAGTTTACCAGCTGTAGTTACCTCTAAGTTAATCCGAGTTTCCTCTGACTAATGCCCACACCGACGATTTTGGTGGATTTGGTGTAGCTAACCCACACCGAATCCACCAAAATCGTCGGTGTGGGCATTGGTCAGAGGAAACTCAGACTACCTGTAAGTGTGAACAGGATGCAAGATATTAGTGACGTCGCAGTGGCACACGAAGGTCGAACTCCTTCCACATCCTTGAAAGTTAACATTCGACAGTGCATGATGATGAACTTCGTGGCTTTATCACGCGAAAAACTTGCGCATTAAATATTTCAGTTGGCTCTTGCACGCGCGTGATGACATGCTGTGGTAATGTTGCGTGATTGATGCATCGCTGTGCGGCTTGGTCTGTACAGGGTTTTGCCCAGGATTTTTTAGTGCCGGGCACATCCAGTTTCCACGAAGTTGCCACGGGCATGCCCCCCTGAAAATTTTTGATTTTTGATAGTCTGAAACTCAATTTCTTGCATTCTGAGCAATAAAAAGCCTATATATATCAGGCTTTTTTTTTAATATCAAAAATTAGTGCCGGGCGGAGATCTATAGTGCCGGGCGGCAACCGCGAGTACCGGGCACACCTGCTCACCGCCGCCCACCGTGGGCAGAACCCTGTGTGTATAATACACACAATACACAGCAACCCTTGTCCTCTTGCCAATCTATGCGGGATTGAGTAATGGAAAACGAAGAGGATTGAAGATTTAGAAGATGAAAAACCAACAACCGTACATTCGTAGTCAACACAGTAAAACATGTATCACATTGGTCACTCGAGGGAAATGGCAACAAAATTGTCCCTTATAAACACGTATTCCGTTCTATAGAGGTGGTTTAACTCTGTTACTGCAGTACAAGGACAATTTATCATAAATTTTTCACAATTTCATCACTATATATATCAGTTCAATATGATGGTTGTATATTGTGTTAATAATAATGATGATAATAATGCTGAATTATATATAATTCAGCATTATCATCATCATTATTATTACAACCAGCATATACGGGAATGCCAAGAGTCTCCTTTATGTTTATGTGTTCGTTCTATAGAGATGGTTTCACTGTGTAACTATTAGGTCTACTCAAGGGAAACACCGAACGTATCTGTTACAGAGAGTTATACTTTCCCAGGGTGCGAAATTAACGGGAGTCCGGAGTCATATACAGCCTGATTTACTGTCGGACTCCCTGATTTGACATATGCAGGAGTCTGTGTGACTCCCTGAAAATTCTGCCATACTAACTAGTTCAGTTCCGGAGCACGGTCTCGCGGAATTTCTGTATTTTTTCAGCTAATGTCCAATGAAAATTTGGCAGACATGCAACTGCATGAATCTTAAAAATAAGCACATGCGTTGTTGTTAATATCTTTAATTTTGAACCTCAGACTGCGGACTCCCTCATTTTGCTGCGGACTCCCTCTTTTTGAGGGTAGGGAGTCCAGTCTGTTGGACTCCCTTGTTAAAAAGTCAATTTTTACCCCTGCTTTCCGTATATGGAACTGTGTGTGATCTGTGAGGTCGATACGGACGACTCTACAGTAGTATTACTCTTTAGGTTGTGTAGCATATCTGCGTACAATAGGGTATTTCATGTCTTTAGATCCTGTGATATTTGCCCTCCCATCTTTCATCTGAGAGATTTCCGGAGGAGCAGACCAACTTTACATGTTAAAATAAGGAATTGAGGTGTTTTTGCACGTGAAATGTCGCATCATGTTAGACTCAGAGCTCGTCAGTGAGCTGTGTAATTCCCTGCAGCCATTCCCTCAAGGAATAGCAACGTGTCAGCGACGGTGGCTGTATCGTACCCATGCTGCGACACTCGCTCATCGATTCAACGGTCGTCAAATATATCGATGCGTAGCTAAACTTGTTAAACTTCTGCTTTTACTTGATCATCTAGTTGCTTCCTGTGCGATCATCGTATCTAATCTCGAATATTGGTTGTTAAATCTTGAGTGGGGGAAAACAGAAAAAAAAACATTGCTCGTTATCTGACCGCAGAATCTGAAGATATGCATACATATGTCTATATATATATGTCTATATATATATATATATATATTATATAAGCTTATATAATATATTATATACGTGTGTGCGTGTACAGTATGTGTGTATGTATGTGTTATGTTACTTTGCAGGCACTATCCATCCACTAAGTTCACGCCGATCGCAGACACGCCCGAGAACAGGAGGCTCGCAGAAAATACGAAAATACAGAGTAATGTAAGTGTAATTAACATAGGCCTATGTACAGAGTAATTAATGTAAGTGTAAATAACATGTGCCTATGTACAGAGTAATTAGTGTAAGTGTAATTAACATGGGCCTACGTACAGAGTAATTAATGTAATTGTAATTAACATGGGCCTACGTACAGAGTAATTAATGTAATTGTAATTAACATGGGCCTACGTACAGAGTAATTAATGTAAGTGTAATTAACATGTGCCTATGTACAGAGTAATTAATGTAAGTGTAAATAACATGGGCCTACGTACAGAGTAATTAATGTAAGTGTAAATAACATGGGCCTACGTACAGAGTAATTAATGTAAGTGTAAATAACATGGGCCTACACACAGAGTAATTAATGTAAGTGTAAATAACATGGGCCTACGTACAGAGTAATTAATGTAATTGTAAATAACATGGGCCTACGTACAGAGTAATTAATGTAAGTGTAAATAACATGGGCCTACGTACAGAGTAATTAATGTAATTGTAATTAAAATGGGCCTACGTACAGAGTAATTAATGTAAGTGTAATTAACATGTGCCTACGTACAGAGTAATTAATGTAAGTGTAATTAACATGTGCCTACGTACAGAGTAAGGTAACTGTACCTAACGTTTACGTACAAATGCATCTTGTTCTTTTGATACAGGCGTTTTAATATAAGCGATATAATTAATAATTGTACATTAATTATGCATTTAATTGTCGTAATGTTACAGCTGATATATCTATCTGCATATTTAAGTATTTATGTGATTATGTAAACATATTAAAGATGTATTACTTCGATCATGAGAAGAAGCTTGTCCTACAAGTACCACATCTTTGAATTATTCTTGTAAACTGGTAGCTGCTAAGCACAAACTTCTGTATAGAATAAATACCTGTATGTTGTAATATATATGTATATATATATATATATATGCATAAGAAGCTTGTCCTGCAAGGACCACATCTTTGAAATATTATTGTAAACTGGTAGCACAAACTTCTGTATAGAATAAATACCTATATGTTGTAATATATATATGCATAAGAAGCTTGTCCTGCAAGGACCACATCTTTGAAATATTATTGTAAACTGGTAGCACAAACTTCCGTATAGAGTAAATACCTATATGTTGTAATATATATATATATATATATATATATATATATATATACTACTACTACTACTAAC
>NW_014577461.1:180870-184478 GCF_000485595.1 Priapulus caudatus
AGGTATGTGGTCGTGTGTGCAGGTACACAGCTTACCTGGTGTCAGGTATGTGGTTGTGTTTGCAGGTATGCAGCTTACCTGGTGTTAGGTATGTGGTCGTGTGTGCAGGTATGCAGCCTACCTGGTGTCAGGTATGTGGTCGTGTGTGCAGGTACGCAGCTTACCTGGTGTCAGGTATGTGGTCGTGTGTGCAGGTATGCAGCTTACCTGGTGTCAGGTATGTGGTCGTGTGTGCAGGTACGCAGCTTACCTGGTGTCAGGTATGTGGTCGTGTGTGCAGGTATGCAGCTTACCTTGTGTCAGGTATGTGGTCGTGTGTGCAGGTACTTTACTTTAACTTTTAACTATACGTGGTCACGCATGCAGGTAAGCAAGTAAGCTGATGGGATCATCTAATATTAATGACCCACTTAATTAGCGCTGAGTGTTTGCGGGTCGGCAAATTCCGACAGCGTTTAATCAGATGCTACTGTTGGTTTGAAACGGTGTACATCATCTGTGCGTGTGCGTGCGTGCGTGTGTGCCTATGTGTGTGCGTGCATGTATATGTGTGCGTGCGTGCTTGGATATGTGTGAATTTAGATTGGAAAGCATGTCGCCATGCGTGTTTACATTTTTAGCAAACGCTTTAAACTTGGCAGTGAGCAAACACCAAACGCGTTATCCACCAAAAATCTGGTTCTACCTCTTGAGAGAAGTGGCTAGCCCTGTCTGTGATTAAAGCCAGAGCTTATGAATACAGCCAACAGCTACTACACCTGACACACACACACACAGTCATGCTGTATAAAGTGCAGCTATGTGGACCTGTCACGCACTGTATAAGGAGCGTGGGTGATAAAACTCACTCTTTATATATATTAACGAGAAGTATGGTACATGTTTTACATACATATTATTATAGCTTGGTTGAGAATACAGTTCGGGTGTGCACATATAAGCTATCATTACCTCCGCCCAACGGAGTTGGAGGAGGTTATGTTTTCGCTCTCGTGTACGTGTGTTCGTGTGTTAGTGTGTTCGTGTGTTCGCGCGATCGATATTAGCGCGTCAGCCAGCGAGCCAGCGCAGTGAGCCAGCGAGCATGTACATGTGAGCGAGCAGCAGCAATGAGCGAGCGAGCAGCAAGCCAGTAAGCCAGCGTGTACACGCCAGTACGCTGGCATATATCGTGGCTTATTCGTGTGTTTGTGGCTGGCGGAGGTATGCACTCTCCGTGAGTGCACTCTGTCTAGTTGCAAATGTTTTGATCGCACTTCTCCCCCGCGAGATCTGATGTTAGTCACCTTTTACATTGCGTTTATTCTGACTTGAGATCTTTTATATAACTTCTATCTATAGTTCCAAGAGTATATTTTTAATAGAAAACATTTCGTTCACCGTGTAAGGATTCGTTCATAACCCTGACTGTGCTTCTATCACAATAGGAAAGATACGAGATGCAGTGGCAATGAATGAATCGTATGAATCGTTGAATCGTATGAATCGTATATTATAGTTTATGGTATCAGTTAATTTAGAAATTTTCACATTTCAAGGCCATGAAATTGCTGCTGATGTCCTTGTTGTTAAGGAAGCGGATGAGAAACGTGAAAGACTTGCTGTGAAACGCTACTAGTGCTAATTGCTAGGAGTGATGTGAAGAAAATGTTGCTTTTATCACGCTTAGTTATTGCACACAATTTTTGTTATCGAGTTTTTTTTGCTGTATATTTGGCATTGATATAGTTTTAGTAGGAAAGGTTGTTATAATATCTGCATAATCTGCATATCTGCATATTATCAGGAGCGTATAATGACAAATACGCTCATGTCATTATACGCTCATGATATTATAATAGTATCTTCGCGCTGATGAAGGGTGTGAATGCGTTCATCTTTCGTTTGTTTTGTATTTATAGGCTGAATATCAGAATATCAAGGATAAGAAAGATCAAATGGAACAACTTAGGCCAACACAGGAAGAAAAACAGCGAGGTATTGTAGGCTCTCACTTGATGTTAAGTTTCCAGAGATGTATTCAGTACTGTACAGGCTGCACGTGAGAGCTATACACATTCAAAATTATTAGGGGAATTTTTTTTTTATTGTTTGTGATTTCGTAAGGGTAAGTATCTGTAGAGTAATTAATGTATTTCGTTCACGTGGAGGCTCCAGTATGCTAAGGCAATATTTTATTTAAACAAAATAATTAACATGTCAATGTTCACCTTATTATTGGTTTATTTAACTGATGGGAATATTTTAAACAACGTTATTTATCTTAAAACTAACAACACAACTCGGAATTGTACTGTTTTTGTTTGTTTGTTTTTAAGGCAATGCCTTGCCAGTCCAAAACTGAAACAACTACCAAAGAAACGTTAGGTTTCGTAGTTAGTGTTACGCTAGAGTCCCATGGTAACTTGATTTGTATTTACAGAATTTGTCTGCCTAAAATGCCGTGTATGGCATACCTGTGAGTCACTTCTGCTACTTGTGTTCGCTGAGCTTACGTCCTGTTCCCCGAATTTTGGTGATCCTTCTGGCTTACTCTTTCATGAACTGCAAGGATGAGGAATGTGCAGTTCCTCCCACTGCTGACCCAAGTGTGTGTGCGTGTGCGTGTGCGTGTGCGTGCGTGCGTGCGTGCGTGCGTGCGTGTGTGCGTGCGTGCGTGCGTGCGTGCGTGCGTGTGTGGGTGCGCGCGGGCATGCGTGTCTGTATGTGTATGTGTGCGTGCTTGCATGTGTGTGTACGTGCGTGTGTTCGTGTGTGAGTGTGTTCGTAAATGCGTACGTGCGTGTTTTTTGTACGTGCGTGCGTGTTCGTGCGTGCATGCGTGCGTGCATGAGATCGTGCGTGCGTGCGTGCATGAGTTCGTGCGTGCGTGGCACGTTGTGAGTGGTGTGCTTTCTCGGAGGAGGGCATTGTAATTAATGATTAACGATTAACGACTAACGATTTAACGGCGGTTTGGTTTTGGTTTAGTGCGGCATCAGATGCAGGTGCTGTCTCACGGTGCGGCCCAGCACGTGTACCAGTACCACCCGGGACAGGAACATCACGGTGCCTACTCTCACACACCGAGTGCTCCTCTCGCCACTCGGTGCTGAGCTCTCCTGCATGTTTCAGTGGTGGCAGGACGGCTGGCGGGGTCTGCTGTGGTTGGTGGTACTGCAGCAGGCGTGCCATGTGTATGCGGCCGCATCCTACACCACTCTGTTCCTCCACCCCCCTGCTTGCGTAGCATCCTCACTTACACGAAAATCCACGCGCTGTCTCTCATGCTTTCGCTTTCGCTCTCACTCTCTTTCTCTCTTTCTGTCTCTCTCTCTCTCTTGCTCTCTCTCTCTCTCTCTCTCTCTCTCTCTCTCTCTCTCTCGCTCTCTCTGTCTCATTCTTTTGCGCTCTCTCTCTCATGCTTTTGCTCGCTCGCTCTCTCTCTCTCTCTCTCTCTCTCTCTCATTCTTTTGCGTTCTCCTTCTCTCTCTCTCTCTCACTCTCACTCCCTTTCTTTCTCTCTCTCATGCTTTTGCTCTCTCTTTCTTTCTCTCTCTTTCTCTCTCTCTATCTCTCTCTCTCTATTTCTCTCTCTCTCATTCTTTGTCGTTCTCCTTCTCTCTCTC
>NW_014577461.1:186090-190011 GCF_000485595.1 Priapulus caudatus
TGTGTATGCGGCCGCATCCTACACCACTCTGTTCCTCCACCCCCCTGCTTGCGTAGCATCCTCACTTACACGAAAATCCACGCGCTGTCTCTCATGCTTTCGCTTTCGCTCTCACTCTCTTTCTCTCTTTCTGTCTCTCTCTCTCTCTTGCTCTCTCTCTCTCTCTCTCTCTCTCTCTCTTTCTCTCTCTCTCTCTCTCTCTCTCTTTCTCTCTCTCTCTCATTCTTTTGCGTTCTCCTTCTCTCTCTCTCTCTCACTCTCACTCCCTTTCTTTCTCTCTCTCATGCTTTTGCTCTCTCTTTCTTCTCTCTCTTCTCTCTCTCTATCTCTCTCTCTCTATTTCTCTCTCTCTCTCTCTCTTTCTCTCTCTCTTTCTTTCTCGGCGTTCTTAGACACACGTGTTACTGTTAGATTGATTATATCCAGCGTAATCACGATTTCCTGGTCAGTAGCAACTGGCTTCCCGCACGAGTCTACTCTAATCGTATTCTTCGCGGTTAATCACTGCGTTTTAATTAGTCAAGTAGTCGTTAGATACGTGCGCACATTCTTAGTCGTCGTTAGCGTGACACGAGCGCATGCCGCGGCTGCGTTTGCAATGTTGCGGCCCGCGGTGTGATGCATTGTGAGCCGGATGCATGCATCGTATAAGCACCGTAGGAAATCGAATGGAACTTTCTACATTGACGTAGTGTCGTGTGTGTGTGTAGCAGACCTGCCAACTGTTACGTATTGCCCGTAATTTGTTACGGACGCGAGTCAAAATTACGGTGTTACGGACGACCTCGAAAAATTACGGACAGCAAGAAATCTCTGAAATTTATATTTTTTAATGCAAAAAAAAAGAAATAAACAGTGTAAAATCAACTATTATCATGTAACATGACTACTGTGTCTGTAGATTTAGACTAATAGCTCTTAAAACGTAACGGTACTCACTGAAAATGGTAAATTATGCTGTGTTATGCGCTCGTCTGTCTGGTTTATGGGCGCAGCCATTTTGAATGACGTCACACATCTTTATGCTAATTATGTTATTATTATACTGTAATAAGACTGACAAAAAGGTGTTACTGACAAATGCCTATTTGTTACGGAAAAATCCAATAATTATTACTGATGATCATCAGATGGGGTTGGCAGGTCTGGTGTAGTAGACTAGTAGTAGTAGTAATTAGGTGCAGTGTGAATGAATGTACTGTACTGTGGATGGCAGGAGGAAACAGCCATTTAGTACTGTCTCAACGTGCATGGGACTTGTACATACGGTGTGCACAGAAAAGGTTTGTTATGGTGTTCGACGTGGTTTATCTAACGATTGCAGTAAGATGAAATATTAAATCTCACGTGAAATCCTTCGCATTTCTTGTCGCTTGAAATTGACGAATGCTGACTTCTCTCTCAAGCAGCTGTCTATATGTGCACACGTTACTGTCCCTTGATATCCAGCACCGTCTCAGACCTCTGTGCTTTGCCACAAGTCACGTATGTGTTTTAGGTGTGTGTGTGTGTGTGTGTGTGTGTTGTGATGAGGGGATGTGTGAACTCGTACTTTCTTCACAGCTAAGAAGGCGTATGCGTCGGGTCACGGTGGACAGCAGATGGTGCAGCAGCAGCAGCCTCATCAGCAGCACCACCAGCAGCAGCAGCAGCAGCACCACCCGCAGCAGCAGCAGCACCACCAGCAGCAGCAGCATCAGGCGCCTCACGCTCAGGCACCAAGTATGCGTCAAAACGTTATTTACAACTCTGGTGATGGGCAAGGTTGGTGGTTACCATACAAATATATAGCATGCATGGCCCAGAGCGTAGGGGCAGACGGATGTGATGCATGCAAAGTTAACACCCGAATTGAATTACGTACACTCACAGTATTAATACCCTACCAGAATTACCACCCTCACGATAATAATACCATAGTTGCGTTACCACCACAGTTTTAACAGTATCAATACTTAATAATGAAGTTAACAAATTAAATATTAATGTTAATATTAATAGAGTTAACCTCCCATGATATTAATACCCTAATGGAGTTCACACCCTGGGCTAGTGGTATTAATACCCTAATGGAGTTAACCTCCTCATGAATATTAATACCCTAATAGAGTTAATGCCCTAATGGTATTAATACCTTAATAGAGTTAACACCCTAATGGTATTAATACCCTAAAGAAGTTAACACCCTCATGATATTAATACCCTAATGCAGTTATCACCCTAGTGGTATTAATACCCTAATCGAGTTAACACCCTCATGATATTAATACCTTGATGAAGTTAACACCCTAAGCTAGTGGTATTAATACCCTAATGAAGTTAACACCCTCATGATATTAATACCATAATGCAGTTATCACCCTAGTGGTATTAATACCCTAATCGAGTTAACACCCTCATGATATTAATACCCTGATGAAGTTAACACCCTAAGCTAGTGGTATTAATACCGTAATGAAGTTAACACCCTTATGATATTAATAGCCTAATGGAGTTAACCTTTCATGATATTAATACCCTAATGGAGTTAACCTCTTATGATATTAATACCCTAATGGAGTTAACACCCTAAGCTAGTGATATTAATATGCTAATGGAGTTAACACCCTCATGATATTAATACCCTGATGGAGTTAACACCTTCACGATATTAATACCACCAGTAGTGGCTAACCCAGAGCTTCACAGCTCACTGTGTTAATTTGTTGACCATTACAAAAATGCCTTGTTGTACTAATCCAATTTGGTCACATGGAGTTTGTTGAATGGCGTTGGCAACAGTAATGACACACATCTAAGTGGCTTCACGTAGTGTCCTTATATTTGACATGCATGTGGCATTTCAAAAATTAACTATCGTGTTGAAACTGTGGGAAGTCAAAGTTAAAATTTCTAAGATTCTTGTGAACAAATTCAAATTAGCAGTAGGGTTGTGGCTAAAATGTAAATTAAGTGCTTGCTTTCTATGTTCGAGATACACTGGGAAAATTAAACTATCTTTGGTGTGAGAGCTGAGAGCATGTTTTAAATTCTGCACCTTATGCACTGATTTTCGCCCATTTTTCTCTCGTGCCATTATTATGTTCACGTGTGCAATATTCTGCCCATAATTCCAGTGCTGTAGATATATGATTATGCCCCTCTCGACTGTCATTGTTAGCCGTATTTGTGTGTGTGGCCGTACGTGCGTGCGTGCGTCCGTGCGTGCGTGCGTGCGTGCGTGCGGTGCGGGATTGTAAGACGACGTTGCCGCTTGCCTCTGTCACAGTGCGTCACCACCCGCAGCAGTCGCGCGTCGGCGCAATCGTGGATTACGACCCCGTCAATGAACACCACAGCTCCCAGGCTGCAGGCTACAGCCCCGCCTCACACGGAGCTCCAGGTATGTGATGTGATCAGGAGTAGATAATAGAGAAGGAGTGTGACCTCAATAAACAAGGGAAATTCGTCATTTACTAGCCTTAGAATACCTACGATTTACTACGCACATCCTGATTCCCCTTCACCCTTCCTGATTCCCCTTCACCCTTCCTGCTGCATCCCTAGCATATCCTGATTCCCCTTCACCCTTCCTGCTGCATCCCTAGCATATCCTGATTCCCCTTCCCTTTCATGCAGCATCCCTAGCCCTTCCTGCTGCATCCCTAGCCCATCCTGAACTTCCTTCCCTTTCATGCAGCATCCCTAGCCCTTCCTGCTGCATCCCTAGCCCATCCTGAACTTCCTTCCCTTTCATGCAGCATCCCTAGCCCTTCCTGCTGCATCCCTAGCCCATCCTGATCTTCCTTCCCTTTAATGCGGCATCCCTAGCCCTTCCTGCTGCATCCCTAGCCTCTGCTGATAGTCTCTCCTTTTTGCTGCTTCTAGCCCTTGCGCCTTATTTGCTTACATCTGTTGTTGTTGTTGTTGTTGTTGTTGTTG
>NW_014577461.1:190028-195538 GCF_000485595.1 Priapulus caudatus
CTCTCTCTCTCTCTCTCTCTCTCTCTCTCTCTCTCTCTCTCTCTCTCTCTCTCTCTCTCTCTCTCTCTCTCTCTCTCTCTCTCTCTCTCTCTCCCATCACAGTCGGTGTTCCGCGCCATGTATGACTACGAGGCGGCCGACACGGACGAGGTGTCCTTCATCGAGGGAGACCGCATCGTCAACGTGAAGCGTATTGATGCCGGATGGGTGATAGGCACCGTCGAGCGTTCAGGTCATCACGGCATGCTTCCCGCTAACTACGTCGAGGAGGTCAAATACTGACCGCTGCGGCCGCCGCACGCCACGCAGCCGTAGTCGCGACGACGGGGCGCGGTCGTCACGGCGACGCAGCATGATTGTATGATGACGGAGCACGGTCGTCATGACGATGGAGCATAATCGTCGTGACGACGGAGCACTGTCGTCACGGCGACGGAGCACGGTTGTCACGGCGACGTAGCACGGTCGTCACGACGACTAAGCTCGGTTGTTGCAGCGACGGTGACGTGATGCGGTTGTCATGACGATTGGGCGCAGAAGTCGCAGCGACAGAACACCGTTGTCGTGACAGCAAAGCATGGTAGTCATGACAACGGAACGCTAGTGTTAGGAGACGTTAGCCAGCGCTGCTGTTATGTAATTGTAATTATGCACCGCCACTGAATTGTCACGAATTTTTGGTTGCTACCGGAGGGCACTGCAGGGACGTTATGATGTTAGGGGTCACCAATAGGGTCACCACTAAGGTCACTACTAAGGTCACCTCTAGGGTCACCACTAAGGTCACCACTAAGGTCACCACTAGGAATCACCACTGGGGTCACCACTAAGGTCACCACTAGGAGTCACCACTGGGGTCACCACTAAGGTCACCACACTGGGATACAAGGGTCTGACTCCACGGGGTTGGGGTGGGGGAGATTTCCACATCAACTACTGTACATGCTGTATATTTGACGCTGTGGTTTGATTTTCGCGAATTTTGCGAACGCGTCTCTGTCTGCGAAAATAACAACACGCGAATAATTCATGCCGAATAATACCGAATAATTCATAATTCACCGATCGCGAAATTGTCCGTCAAGTCTGAATTCGCAAAAAATATCTGTACGACGTACGAAAAAATATGGCGGATACAGTACATTCGCATGTAGAGGGCGCCACCGTGCGGTCGTGGTGAGAGGAGCTATTCCACGGGTTTAAGTATTGTCCTTTGAGCGTTTTTCATCATTGAGACGGTAACGATACATTCCAAGTATTTCAAATATTCCAAGTTTGAGCAAAAGCAGCGCGACGCGTTTAGCGATTTCATTTCAGAGCATTCCCATCGTCTTCGAAGATTCTTCGATCGTCGTCTGTCGTTCAAAATATATTGCCTGCTAAGTACGATGAACATACGTAATCGTGTGTTTTGATGAACGTACGTAAGCACGTGTTCCGATGAACATATGTAAGCGTGTGTTCCGATGAGCGTACGTAAGCACGTGTTCCGATCAACATATGTAAGCGCGTTCCGATGAACTTACGTAAGCGCGTGTTCCGATGAATGTACGTAAGCACGTGTTCTGATGAACATATCTAAGCGCGTTCCGATGAACGTATGTAACCGTGTGTTTCGATGAACGTACGTAAGCGTGTTCTGATGAACATACGTAAGCGCGTGTTCTGATGAACGTACGTAAGCGCGTGTTCTGATGAACGTACGTAAGCACGTGTTCCGATGAACGTACGTAAACATGTGTTCCGATGAACGTACGTAAGCGCGTGTTCCGATGAACATACATAAGCGCGTGTTCCAATAAACGTACATAAGCACGTGTTCCGATGAACGTATGTAAGCACGTGTTCCGATGAACATACGTAAGTGTGTGTTCCGATGAACGTACGTAAGTGTGTGTCCCAATGAACATACGTAAGTGTGCGTTCCGTTGAACGTACGTAAGTGTGTGTTCCGATGAACGTACGTAAGTGTGTGGTCCGATGAACGTACGTAAGTGTGTGTTCCGATGAACGTACGTAAGTGTGTGGTCCGATGAACGTACGTAAGTGTGTGTTCCGATGAACGTACGTAAGTGTGTGTTCCGATGAACGTACGTAAGTGTGTGTTCCGATGAACGTACGTAAGTGTGTGTTCCGATGAACGTACGTAAGCACGTGTTCGTGTTAAGTACCACCAACCAGGCTGGATGTAACAGAAGCTATATTTTGCAAGCCCCGATGATTCCATAATTTACTTGTATAAAATCGTGTATATTATAATAAAATGCTGTGTTTTAAAATCCACTCGGGATCGTACGACGAACGAATTAACGAATAGTCGGCCATCTTTCTTACGGAATTGTAACTTTTCGATCGTAAAGTCTTTAGTAACCTCGTAAATATCAGTCTTCAAGGTTCAAGGGACTATATCGAAACCTGGTAGCCCTACGTAGTGATGAGGATTAAGGAATAATTGTAGGAATCGAACGATCAGCAGAGAATATTTACGATCGAGAGCGAATAGAATTGTAGAATTGTAGTTTGCGGTTGTTTACGGTTGGCCGACGTAACTATTTGGATGGATATGTGGAAATAGGGTAGTATTATAAACGCATGTACGTGGTACATGACCAAGCCAGAGCATAACGGCGCCTGGGGGCGGGGGACTACAAAAATGGTAATGTAATGTAAATTATGTAGTCGCTATGTGTGTAATATTATGGTCTGTATACCTTTGATATGCAGTTTTTTAATGTTATTTTCGAGCATGCCCAGCGTAGGCGTTCTTCCTCCCCCCCTACGTTGTTACAGCGGTAAAGGAAGATTGCCTGTAATGATGTCTCATTAACTCGACATAATATGCTAATGTTACACTAGTACCATGAGTACGAAACTGCGTAGCGGTGTAAAGACTCTCCCTCTAGTTAATAAATGTACATTCCCTGATCGAGAGCTATATATTGGGTCTTCACATGACATCACTTGAGAAAATGATTGTAAAATTTAATCTCTACAAAAATTATAACATTTCTTTCAAGCCCACTCGTTTTCTAGTTTTCGTTATTGCAGTATTTATATTTGCAAATGGCTGTCGTGTTTGTGTATGAACACCCGCACGCACGCGCGCGCGCGCACACACACACACACACACACACACACAGACACACGCACGCACGCGCACACACGCAGTCACACACACCACACACACACGCACGCACGATCTGAAATTCTGAACGCTCTCTGAACGAACGCACGCGAGCGCTGATGCTGATGCTGCCCTGAAGGATGATGCCGACTTCATGGTGTCGTTGCCGCTCGCAGCCTCCCTGCTTTTCAGCAGCTTCGTCTGCTTAATCGCCGCGATGGTGGCGCCCCCTGGGATGCGGGAAGATGCGGCTTCATGCCGTGAACACAGAGCGAGGAAGCTGAGGCAGGGTCCCTCAACAACACAGTTACTGCCAAGTGATCGGCATATCAACGATAGCTACACTGACTGGAGAGAGCGACTGGGGGATAGACAGACCGACAGACAGACAGACAGTGTGCAGGGTGAAACCGTGAAAGCGAGAGAGAACGAGAGAGCGAGACAGAGAATGTGAGTGGGGGGAAAAAGAAACAGGCTTCTAGATTGCCTTACAAACATTCTGTATTATAATCATATTTAATATAATATGAATGATATATAATCAATTATGATCATAATTAATATAATAAGAATTTTTTTCCGCCCAGAAGTCTTTTAAGATAAATACGTGAATAATGATATAAATATTCGCGTATATATTATAATTATACGGTATCACAATCATGTCATACATATATCACAAATATGTACAGGAGCTCCCCTACTTAACGAACAGGATAGGTTCCTGGGGTTTGTTTGTAAGTTCAATTGTTCGGAAGTACATCATTACTCTTATAAGTACTGAATAATGTACACAGCATTGTAGAAAAAGGTTTGTACAGTACAGCTATACTCCAATAATACTCGACAGCATATTTTACCAGTATTACTTAAAGTCTGGGGAACAGGGACTGGGAATGGCTTTAAAGGTTGTGTATATATACAGACAGCTTTGTTCGTATGTCTGAAAGTTCATAACTTGAACGTTTGCAAGTAGGGATGCGTCTGTATATAGTATAATAAATCTAAGAATATGATAAATCTACGCATAGCGCGCTGCGATGATCATCAGTGCGGCGGTGGCGAATGTTGTTACGACGTCACGCCGGACGTCCGGTGCTGCGCTACAGTCGGGATCCGCTCCTTCCGGTCTCAGACTTTCCGCCGGAAGCACGGACAAAAATGAGTCGCGCACCTGTGACGAGCAGACGAAGCGCTGAGGTCACCTGCGTACGTGTTCACCTCTTTTTGTATTTACCTGTGCTCGTGTTTACCTTTGCTTGTATTTACCTGTGTACATGTTTACTTACATTCATGTTTACTAGCGTTTGTGTTTACCTGTGTACGTGTTTACCTGTGTACGTGTTTAGCTGTGTGCGTGTTTACCTGTGTACATGTTTACTTACATTCATGTTTACTAGCGTTTGTGTTTACCTGTGTACGTGTTTACCTCTCCTTGTGTTTACCTGTGTACATGTTTACTTACATTCATGTTTACTAGCGTTTGTGTTTACCTATGTACGTGTTTACCTCTGCTTGTGTTTACCTGTGTACATGTTTACTTACATTTATGTTTACTAGCGTTTGTGTCTACTTGTGTACGTGTTTACTTGTGTACATGTTTACTTACATTCATGTTTACCCGTGTACGTGTTTACCTGTGTACGTGTTTACCTCTGCTTGTGTTTACCTGTGTACATGTTTACTTACATTCATGTTTACTAGCGTTTGTGTTTACCTGTGTACGTGTTTACCTCTCCTTGTGTTTACCTGTGTACATGTTTACTTACATTCATGTTTACTAGCGTTTGTGTTTACGTTGTTCGCTCGTGCCGTGAAGTTAGCTTAAGAATAAATCGTAAATTTAAAATTTCAGCAGATCGTAAATTGAAATATTTTTAGCATATTGATTGGCGCACGCACTCACACACGCACTCACACACGCATACACGCACGCGCGCGCACACACATACACGCACGCGTGCGCACACACATACCTGTTCAACCGTCTCAAACACTCTGAGTAAATTGTTTCCCGCCAACTTTCCGAGTTCTTCGTCTGTCCAGCCACGTTTTGCCAGTTCCGTAAATAGATCCGGGTACTTGGATACGTCCTCTAAACCCGTGGGCACGCTGCCAGGAGAGGTGAAGATATTAATTTACCAATTAATTAATACACACACACGCGTACGCACGCACGCAAACACGCACATACGCGCGCGCGCAGAGAGAGAGCGAGCGAGCGAGCGAGAGTAATGGAGAGAGAGAGAGAGAGAGAGAAAGAGAGAGAGAGAGAAAGAGCTAGAGAGAGAGAGAGAGAGAGAGAGCGAAAGAGAGAGATGGAAGAAGAAGAAAATGAGAGAGGTGGTACGTACGACGAAGAGAAGAGAGTAGAGAGACGAGAGAG
>NW_014577461.1:197640-200832 GCF_000485595.1 Priapulus caudatus
AGAGAGAGAGAGAGAGAGAGAGAGAGAGAGAGAGAGAGAGAGAGAGAGAGAGAGAGAGAGAGAGAGAGAGAGAGAGAGAGAGTATCACACTCACTCCACTATACCGTCGTAGTCTGCTCCTATTCCCACGTGATCGGCGCCGGCGACTTTGACGATGTATTCGATATGATCTACCGAGCAAAAAAATCAACTCCTGTTTACAATCTGCTAATCACACAAATTTTATAAACATGACTTTCGCAACCATGACTTTGCGTAATCTCGTTGCCAAATATCACAATGATATCAGATAGCATAGTTCAGAATGGACATGCCTCTGACATTTATATTACATTATATCAGGAGTAGATACCTATTATCTACTCCTGATTATATGTACTCTCTTTCATAATTACATCTATAGATATGTGCATGTAGAGTTCTGATAGATGTGAGATTGTACGCACGCATTTTTCTCTAATCAAATCTCAAACCAATTATATCTCGGCTAGGAAATTGGTCTCTAATAGGCTCGTTTACATCATATACACGCATCCAGTAAGGTGTCAATCATTTTAATGTTCCTTTCGTTTGCGGTACCGTGGCGGTAAGTTTCGCCGTGTCGGGTTTTAGAGGTCGCAGAGGCCACCCTGGACTTAGACCTGCGCAGTAATGTAGGGCCTACCTGCTACTTGGCTGAGACTTGCCACTCTCTGACAGCTGACAAAGCCAGGGTTGAAATTCACCATGACTATGCCGTCATTTTCCGTCTGAAATGAGGCTCCCAAAGTTAATATTGATCGATTGATTGATTGATTGAATAATTGATTTATTAGTTCATTGGTTAGGTTGACTTATTAGATTTTTTTTTATCTGGTTAGATTAAATTATTGTTTGACCGATCGATTCATTTATTTATTGATAACTGAGTAATTGATTGATTGATTGTTTGCTTGCTTGATTAAATGATTGATTGATTAATTTATTTATTTATTTTATTTATTTATTTATTATTTATTTATATATTTATTCAATAATTTATTTATTCCTGCAATTACTGCAGTATATCTGCAGTATAGAGTTACCTACCATTTGAGTTAGGATGTCGTCTGGTACGTTACGCGTGGTGTCGCAGAGAGCGTAAGCAGACGAGTGGCTGAAGATGACGGGAGCTGATGACGTAGCGAGGGCTTGTCTCATCGTAGCAAACGACACGTGCGACAGATCAACCAGCATGCCAAGTCGGTTCATCTCAATCACCACCATCTAGAGTAAAATGTATTTTACTTTAAGCCTGCGACACACCATGCGAATTTATTCGCACGTCCGCAGCGAAAATATCAAACATGTTTGATCGCTGCGAATTTCGGTGCGGATGAAATTCGCCCGCGCTTGAGCGGACCCACCAGGCGAATAACGTGCGCATGGTGTGTCCCCCGCTTTATATGTAAATGTAAAATGTTATTTATCCGGAGTCTTGACGCGTTTACGCAAGGTCTTCACAGCTATTTTGGCAGGGGCGTGTACAGGGGGGGGGGATCCAGGGGTCCGGACCCCCCCTGCTCGCGCAGAAAACGCATCTAAGGGGGTCTAATTTCAAAAATGTTCTGGCGGAGGGCCCCCCAGACCCCCCTTAGCATGCGCGCAAGTTTGGGTTACGGTTAGACCCCCCCCCCTGGTACAAATCCTGTAAACGCCCCTGTTTTGGGGTCTCCACACGCTCATCCGGGGTCTTTACACGTTCATCCGGGGTCCTATCCGTGCGTCATTGACGTGTATATAAGTCGTGTATAGATTGACAAATCGTATAGTCTGTAATATGTATTTCTTTTACAGTAAACTGTAGAAATGTATGCCTTTCGTCCGCAGCGAAAATATCAAACATGTTTGATCGCTGCGAATTTCGGTGCGGATGAAATGAAATTCGCCCGCGCTCGAGCGGACCCACCATGCGAATTTCGGTGCGTGAATAACGTGCGCATGGTGTGTCCCCCGCTTAATAAATAATGCCGATAATAAATAAATAATAAATAATGTGTCCCGCGCTTTATATGTAAATGTAAAATGTTATTTATCCGGAGTCTTGACGCGTTTACGCAAGGTCTTCACAGCTATTTTGGGGTCTCCACACGCTCATCCGGGGTCTTCACAGCTATTTTGGGGTCGTCACACGCTCATCCGGGGTCTTTACACGTTCATCCGGGGTCCTATTCGTGCGTCATTGACGTGTATATAAGTCGTGTATAGAAAATGCTCGTTTTCCTTGGTTTTTTATTGCTGCTCGATTTTATTCACCGACCGTTTTATAGATGGCGCCACACGACGCCAAAGCACTGAAGTTTTTGATGATCCTATCCCGAAGTATAATATATATATAGTCGAATCTTCCGTTAAACGGAATCAGCCGAGAGGAATCAAGAGCAATGCTGGTGTAATTGATTTAAATAGTTATTTAATTTAATAACGATTGAGTTTGCACTGTCGGCTGTCTGTGCTTGCGCGTATAGGTTCGCATACCTTTCCGAAGTCGGTGAGACCGTCGTGAATGGGGCTGGTGTCCTCCTCTACCGACGAATCTGCCCTGAGAAAAACGAGAGGCTGTGAGAGAGAACACGCGTCACACATGCACCGGTCACGTTCTCTCACGCTTCACCGGCGCGCGTGTGCGTCCGTTATCATCGCTTGAAGCGCGAGAATTACTGATACGGTAAATCTTGCTGCAACACGCTTTATCATATCGCTCGCGATTACCAGTAACACTTCGCGTCAGCGTCAAGGAATACGTCAGCGTCGAGGATTGCGTCAGCGTCAGCGATTGCGTCAACGTCACAGTGTATGCCTCTGTGGGCGACAGTTGTGAGTCGGTGTTAGGGATTGAGTTAACGTCATTTAACATGGCGTGGCTTAACTGTATATCAATGTCAGGGATTGTGTCAGCGTCACATCATACCAGATTGTGGTACAGCTGTATGTCAGCGTCAGGGATTGCGTCCGTGTGCACCAGAGTCAGGGACTGTGTCAGCGTCAGGGATTGCGTCAGCGTCACAGCATACCAGGTTGTGGTACAGCTGTATGTCAGCGTCAGGGGTTGCGTCCGTGTGCACCAGAGCCAGAGACTGTGTCAGCGTCAGGGATTGCGTCAGCGTCACAGCATACCAGGGCGTGACACAGCTGTATGCCAGCGTCAGGGATTGCGTCCGTGTGCACCAGAGT
>NW_014577461.1:201671-204039 GCF_000485595.1 Priapulus caudatus
TCTATCTTTCTTCTTTCATACCCCTCTCCTCTTATTTCTATCTCATTTCTTTCATACCCTTCTCCGAGTATGCATCTCTAATATTATAAGGACCCTTAGCTGTTTTGCCATTGTTGTCAATGTGCACAGCGCGTCAATTCTCTTTATTTGTATACTACTCATTGTACTTCTATATTCTTAGAATTATTAGTATTCTCTATGTTATTTAGTAGTTAAAGTGATTGCGTGGTAGATTTGCCAACCTAGCACCTTCTGTGATTATGCGTGTTCTACTTATCGTATGGTACTTTTATATTCTTACAATTATTACCATGTTCTGTGTTATTCAGTAGTTAAAGCGATAGGTTATTGTATGGTAGATTTGTCAACCTAGCACCTGCGATTATATTATGTGTATCCTCCATCTGCACGCGTTGTGCACGTCGACAATATCATATTGTTTACCAGCTAGGAGTCCTTACAATACTAACAACAGCTAATAAAATTAATACATGTATTACATGTGTTATGTGTATTCATAGCTCTCTATACTAACTGTATATCTCGTCGAGCACACGGGGAGGGGGGGGGGGTAGTGAATACTAGTGATAGTGAATCTAAGCCCCGCTGTGATGGTGCGGTCCGCGTGATTTTTTTCCCCATTCACACAAACCGATTTTTGGCCTCCGCTACACAAACACGCCTATATATCCGGTTCGTTAATCAAATATTAAGTCAGTCGGATTTTTTTTTTAAACGCATGTTAGAAATGCGGATTGCGAACATTAATTTTTTTGTTAATACTCGTCGATCGTGCCTCGTCTATCATTTATCGTGGCTTGCACACACAAAACCTGAGCAAATCTGTATATATCAGAATTACAGTCGGACGATAGTTATAGTAAAGGGTCGGTTTTTACGAGTTATCGTGAATAGTTTCGATTACCATGAGTCTAAAACGAGTCACAATCTTTGCGTATATAATGCCACCAGGAGTGTATAATATAGATTGTATGATATAGTCACGTTGTAGTATATATTGTATGATGGAGTGTAAGATATAGATATACAGAAGCATATATTATACCCTCCTCGTGCCATAACTACTCATGTTTCTGACAAGGGGCCTCTAGTGTTCACTTCATGTAATAGTCTGTGGAAACACTAAGACATAATATATACACGATCACAAGGAAGTGAGAGGCCGGTGGAGAGGTTAGGAGGAGACGGTGGAGAGATATGGTAAGAGAAGGAAGAAAGAGATGGAGGGCGGGAGAGTGCGCAAGCGAATGAAAGACCGAGTGAGGGAAGAGGGAAGATAAAGAGAGCGCACGAGAGGAGGAGAAGGGGATGAAAGAAGCGCGATAGAAATAAGAGAGGAGAAATAAAGACCAAGAGAGGGAGAAAGGCGCGAGAGGGCCAGAGAGGAGAAAAAGGGAAATAAAGAGGGAGAGAGCGCGCGCGCGAGGAGGAGAGGGGGATAAAAGAAGAGAGATAGAACTAAGAGTGGACAAGGAATAGCAAGAGAAGAAAAAAAAGGGACAAGAGAAGGGAGAGGGGAAGCGAGATAGAGGTGGGGAACGGGGAGGAGACAGGTAGAAGGATGAAGAAATGTAGAAGGACAGGTAGATCTATAGAGCGACGTACCTGGCCGCCGACCTTGCCCTGTCGTAACCGCTTGATGTCGGTGTGCGTGGCGTTAAACTCGCTCAGGTCGACACCACTCAGCAGGTTTCCAGTCTTCTCGTACAGCTGCCAGGCTAGGTCATTGTGACTGCACGTAGGAGGACACGCACGTTAACACGCTCTCCTGCTTCTTTTCCACTACTCATCCATACGCCACCCACCCGTCCGTCCGTCCGTCTATCCATCCATCCATCCACCTGTTCATCTGCCCATCCATCCGTCTGTCCGTCCGCCTATCGATCCATCCATCTGTCCGTCCATCCGTCTATGCATATGCATGATATGCATATATTCATCTTTCGCGCGCGCGCTCTCTCTCTCTCTCTCTCTCTCTCTCTCTCTCTCTCTCTCTCTCTCTCTCTCTCTCTCTCTCTCTCTCTCTCTCTCAAGCGTTACTATTGTCTACCATATAGAGTTATTATTGTTTGTAAATAGAGAAGATTTGTTTTTCCTCATCTGTGTTTCATGTTAATATTCACCGATTTTCTGGATGTTGTTTTCAATACAACATTATGCGCCACTGCATGGTCACATTATGATTAAAAGCTCTAAAGGTTGTAAAAAAATTCTATGAAAGAGAGAGAGAGAGAGAGAGGGGGAGAGAGAAGAGAGAGAGAGAGAGAGAGAGAGAGAGAGAGAGAGAGAGAGAGAGAGAGAGAGAGAGAGAGAGAGAGAGAGAGAGCGCGCGCGCGAACGAGAGAAA
>NW_014577461.1:204049-211469 GCF_000485595.1 Priapulus caudatus
TGTGTGTGTGTGTGTGTGTGTGTGTGTGTGTGTGTGTGTGTGTGTATGTGTGTGTGTGTGTGCGCGCGCGCATGCCACATACCTGAGTGAGAGCGTGTATAGCGAGATAGCGTGTATAGAGTAAGTAGTACAAATGCCAGCCGCAGATAACACGGCGTAAATATAGTACAGGCTAACAGATAAAACGCTCGGCTGAAGATGCTATATAGGCAATATCGCCATTTATTGCACAATTTACACGTACACATCTCAAAGCATGCTATCTTATAATTGTTTGTTCATTGCTATTATAAAACGTTTATTGTAAATTCATTCGATGAGCCCTATAGTATTTAGAACTGTGGTATTGATATATCGTATTATATACTATATCGTATATAGTATTACTGCAGATAATATATCGTATGACTGCCCCATATCTAGCATATGCTGCTAGTATTTAGAATATATAGTATGGTACAGTGGCGCCCGCAGATAGAAGCACTGGAAGCACAGCGCTTCCAGTAAATTTAGGGTTAAAATTTTTTTTTCCTAAATCTCTCTCGCAAGACTCACCATATTGCATCTCCAGACGTCTACCATTCAAACATTTTCAGGGGGGCATGCCCCCAGACCCCCCTAGCATGCAGCGCGCCTACAGCGCTTGCTTTTTATTATCACTGAGGATTTTATCATTCTGTGCTTCTACTTTCTTAAGACCTGTGGGCGCCAGTGGACTATGGTATATGGTATATATAGCATAAGTATATAGCGTTCTATATATTATAATAAAAGTATGTTGTGAGCATGTTCTACATTTGTTCTTTTCTTCATTTAATATTGCTTTATGGTATTTGGGTCAAGGAGGCCACGTGACCTCGTTATCTGACGCGATTTCACAAACTCAGAATAGCATTCTTTTTATTCATATAGATATATGTTTTCTTAAACATAGATCCATCACGCAGCTAAAGTACTAACGAACCAGGGCGATCGCCGCACATCACACGTGATCTATAATAACTCTAGGCCTAACAGTAACCTTCCCACGAACAACATCGCTGCGATGGCTGACGTCACGCGGCCGAGTTTCGGCTCGCCGCCGCCGTTCGGCGCTACGATCGCTGCACAGAGGTCGGGATCGGAGCCGCTGGGACGCGGTTCTTCGTACGGTGCCAACGTGTTCAGCCTGTCTCTCTCCTTCATCAACGCAAAACACGCAGTTATATTCACCCGATATAGAGACAGACCAGAGTCAACGTGCAGTAGATTTTGCAGTAGATTTTGATCATGGTATTGTGATTATGATATTGTGGGAATGATACTGTGATTATGATATTATGATCTGTCAAGACAATTAAATTTACTACCGCTAGGGGGTGATGCTGTCATCATAACTAATAGATTTCGCCTGCTCGTGTCGGCTGCCTTTACCTTGGTCGCTCGTGCCGTTATCTTAGCTTACGAATAAATCGTAAATTCAATATTTCAGTAGATCGTAAGTGGAAAAGTTGTTCAAAATGGTGAGCATATTGATTGGCGCACGCACGCAAACACGCACGCACGCACGCACGCACGCACGCACGCACGCGCACGCACACATACCTGTTCAACCTTCTCAAACACTCTGAGTAAATTGTTTCCCGCCAACTTTCCAAGGTCTTCGTCTGTCCAGCCACGTTTTGCCAGTTCCGTAAATAGATCCGGGTACTTGGATACGTCCTCTAAACCCGTGGGCACGCTGCCAGGAGAGGTGAAAATATTAATTTGGGGGTCGGTGAAGGGTTATCAACTCTTTACTACAATGTGTCAGCTGCTACGGTAACACGAGACCGGAGAATCACCGTTGACATTACGTATCACGCGCGAGGGTATCATCAAAGACTATACACATGCTATTAACGGATATCAGAATAAAATAATAATGTAGAAAAAACGAATGTAAAGGGAACGTAGGGAATGTAAGAAGTAACTAATAAATTTCTTGTTGATTATATATATATATATATATATATATATTATGCGTGTGTGTGCGTGCATGTGTTTGTATGTGTGCGTGTGTGTATGCGCGCGTGCGTGCGTGTGTTCGTGAAGGTCACCAAAAGGTCGTCATAAGCTTGCTCACTGGGGAACCCATCGGTAAGTTCCGCGCGCCTATACCGACGTGTTCAGCACTGATCACATCCTTGATGTAATCAATATGATCTGCAATGAATGTGTATTATTTTATTATTGTTATTTTTTGTATTATTAATATTATTATTAAATTATTGATTCGTTATTAGTAGTAGTAGCCAGGCACAGTAGTAGTAGTAGTAGTAGTATGTAGTAGTAGTAGTAGTATTTAGTAGTAGTAGTAAGTTAGTAAGTAGCAGCAGCAGCAGCAATAGTAGTAGCATCAGCAGTAGCAGCAGCAGCAGTAGCAGCAGCAGTAGCAGCTGTAGTAGCAGCAGTAGCAGAAGTAGTAGTAGTAGCAGCAGCAGCAGCAGCAGCAGCAGCAGCAGCAGTAGCAGTAGCAGTAGCAGCAGCAGTAGCAGTAGCAGTAGCAGTAGCAGTAGCAGCAGTAGCAGCAGTAGTAGCAGCAGCAGTAGCAGCAGCAGCAGCAGTAGCAGCTGTAGCAGCAGCAGTAGCAGCAGCAGTAGCAGCAGCAGCAGTAGCTGATGGTCATCATTTATCATGGACTTCACATGTAATTAATAAACACTGCACCTGTAATTAATGGTTTCTCTCACCTGCTACCTGTCCCAGTGTGGCGTTGTCAGAGCAGCTGATGTAATTGTTGTAGAAGTTTACCATCACAACGCCTCCATTGCTTTTCTAAAAAAATATTGACAGTTATTTCTTAATCCAAGCTATCACTGCCTGTCATAACCATTCTAGTTGTTTACTCGAGTATTCATTGATTGATTGATTGATCGATTAAATGGTTGCGTAATTGATTGATTAATTGATTATTTGATCAATGAACTGACTAAATGATTGATCGATCAATCTATTGATTGATTAAGTAAATATTTAAATAGTTGATTGATTAATTGATTGTTTAATTGGCCTGTTGGTTGCTTGATTGGTTGGATGGTTGGCTGATTGATTGATTGATTGATTCATTCATTCATTCATTCATCTCTGCAGTAGTGGGTTATGTCAATAGTTATAGCGTTACCTACCACTAGCATCAAGATGTCGTCCGGTACATTACGCGTGCTGTTACAGAGAGCGTAAGCAGACGAGTGGCTGTAGATGACGGGAGCTGATGTCGTAGCGAGGGCGTGTCTCATCGTAGCAAACGACACGTGCGACAGGTCAACCAGCATGCCAAGTCGATTCATCTCAAGCACCACTTTCTGCAGAAATTATATATATATATATATATATATATATATATATATATATATATATCGAATCAGTTATCACTGTTTCGCGCGTGATGTCTAGATTTATGATATAAAAACATCTAAAAAATAAAGCCATAGTGAGGAGAGGCCACCTTTTGATGGGCAGCAGCAAAGTGGGCCGACGCCATCTTGAAATGGGCAGTCATACACTCATCCAACGCCATCTTGTGATTGGCAATCACTAAGTATGTCCGCTGTCACTCGCACACCTCATTATACTTACCTTGCCAAATGTCGTGAGACCGTTATGAATGGCGGCGTTGTCTCTCTCCTCTATCCACGAATCAGCCCTGCAAACACACAGAGAGGGCCAGCTCAAGTCATCGCCTAATCAGCGTGCTCAATGACGTTACGTGCTACCCTACGTCATCAACATGCGTCATCAACTTATGCTATATTATGCTTATCTATCAAACCAGGATCGAGGGTCATTATATAGACTATAAATCTATATATTAATATAAATCTATAGATTAATATATATATAGAATATAATCTATATTATATATGACACTCTTTATCAAACGGCTCCATAATATTGTGTACGCATTTACTTTTTCTATATGTCTCCCTGACGTCTGTTTGACCTGGTTCGTTTAGCTATTTCTGACTAACCCTAACCCTAACCCTAACCCTAACCTTATATATATTACATATTATATATATATATATATATTAGTGAGAAATAGCTAAACGAGCCAAGTCAAACAGAGGTCAGGGGGACATAGACCTTATCTGCAGTACTACTAGTTCTACTAGTACCCCGTACAGACTGCAAATTTGATACCACATCAAACTAGTCCGGGACAGGCCCGGGCTAAACTTTTGCCGTGTGTACACGCTATCCCGCGCTAAATACGCGCTAGTCCGGTCTAATCTAGCCCCTCACATGGAGGAGGGCCAGGCTAATCACGTTGTTATGTTATGTTCTCGTACTTGTCGGTGTCCACTACGCTGGATATAGTGACAAGGTAGACCAGGAGACGTTGGCCCGTTATTTAGCAAATGGCGCCAGAGTAAGCGACTACAGCGACCTCACACACGCGTTTCTATAATTATATTTCTACGGTCCGATCTTACCACGGCGTCGCGCAACTGTGGGTCAAGGTCATGTAGCGGGCGCCGAGGTCGTAGAGCATGCGCAGAACGGCGAGGCTGCTGTCGATCATGTGGCCACCCTCCACGCCGACGAGACTAGCAATCTTCCCCTTAGCTTTGGCTTCACGGATTCCTATATGCAAGCAGACGATGACAATTAAGTAGAATTTTGATGAGGAGGATGGTGGGTATGAGGATAATGATGATGTAGCGTGGAATATCGTATCGTAGACAGAAGTACGTAACAATTGTATAAACGGTGACAACTATAGTTTTATCGTAAACACGGATAGCAACAGTGTACACATACCAGTCAGATGTCTCCCCTTCTACCCGAAACTCTGTCCTTTTATTTGTCTCTGTCCCCCCTTGACCTGTCCTTGTTTAGGGTCGAGGTCGTTGTACCCCTCGACCGGTCGTGAGACCCGTCCGAGGTACCTCCCTTAATGACTATATCGGCCTTGCCGTCTGTTAACGTTAATTTATATGCAGCTCTTAAGCAGGCAGTTACTGTCTGGTGGAGCCATCACCTGCTGTCTCTAGACCGATTGTATAGGTGGTGTGTCGAATTCCCCATGTCTCTATCTCAATGCTAAAACACCGTACTACAATGACGAGAAGGAGGAGGGGGGGGGAGAAAGAAGAGGAGGAAAAGGCGGAGGAAGAGGAGGAGGATGATGATGAGGAGGAGCAGGAGGAGGAGGAGGATGAGGAGGAGGAGAAGAAAAAAGAGGAGGAGGAAGAGGAGAAGGAGCAGCAGCAGCAGAAGGAGGAGGATGAGTAAGAGAAAGAGGAAGCGGAGGAGAGAGCGAGGAGAAAGAGGAGGAGAAGGTAGAAGAGGAGAATGAGGATGGGGTAAGATGGAAATTATGATCTGGGTCATGGTGGGAATGATGATAGTGAGGATATGGACTGGGATTAGCATGAAGATGGAAATAGAGATAAGAGGACAAAGATAAGAATGAAAATGATGACAGGCATGAGGATGAGGATAGAGATATCGGTACAGGTTGGGATAAGGGCGAGAATATGGATGGTACTGAGAGTGAGGATGAGAATGAGGATGGGGATGAGGACGCAGCAGGAAGCAGCTGTTGATGTGGATCCAGAAATAATATACTAGTTAGACTATACTCGTATCTCTATATATTTCCACGAGTGGATCTCTGTAGGGTTGACTCACCCTGAGTGGAGGTGACGAATTCGAACACGTCATCGTATTTGCGTACGAAGCGTTTGATGACGTCAATCTGCTCCAGCGCGCCCCTGACGCTGCTCTTGTACTGTGTCTCACATCTCGTGTAGGCAGCCCAGAACTGCACACGCGGAGCACATCAATAATCAATCATCGGTCATCGATATCGGTACAAGTGTATCATGGCGAGAGAACGCACGTGTGGGTAGGCACGCAGACGCTCGCCACGACGAATCGCGCTGAATATACATACATTCTTTAGTGCATTAAAATGATTTAACTTGCTGAATGCAAATGTAAACGACATGCGCACCACCACAACACAAGCACACACTAAGAGAGATGTGAAGAAAGAGCAAGTGGGAGAGAAGGGCAACGACTGAAAACGAGAGGCAGGGAGAAAGAAATAGAGGGAGAGGGGAAATGGAAAAGAGAAGGGGACGGGTAGCGAGAGAGAGAGAGAGAGAGAGAGAGAGAGAGAGAGAGAGAGAGAGAGAGAGAGAGAGAGAGAGAGAGAGAGAGAGAGGAAAGAGGCGAGAAAGAGGGGGGGGGGGAGAGAAAAGGAAGATATCTACGCTTGAGCACCGAGCTTTCGCTTTTAATGAAGCCGGGGTATATCTGTATGTGTGCAGGTTCGGCAGCCTTGATCCATCAGGTTGCCACCATTAGAGATGCTATTATTCAAGAGTATTCAAAGTACTGCCAGGGAAGATCGTTGTGCCTGTCAGGAAGGGGGAAGAGCGAATTAGCATGTCTGTGGAAAAAGGGGAGGGGGATTGCAGTGTCCTGTGGGAGGAAGGGGGAAGGCGAATTAGGCAATTGTCTGTGGAAAAAGGGGAGGGGGAGATTGCAGTTGTCTGCGGAGGTAGAGGGGAAGGGCGGGCAGATTCAGTGTCTGGGCGGGAGGAAGGGGGAAGGGGGAAGATTTCAGTGTATGCGGGGAACACAAGAAGGGTGAGGGGGAGTATTTAGCGTCGGGGCTCGGGCGGGGGGGGTGCGGGAAGGAAAGGGGAGGGGGAAGATTCAGTGTCCTGCGAGGAAGGGGGAGCGGGGAGATTCAGTGTCTGCGGGAGGAAGGGGGAGGGAGATCAGTGTCTGATTGGAGGAAGGAAGGGGAGACTTCAGTGGTCTGCGGGGAGGAAGGGGAGGGGAGATTCAGTGTCTGCGAGTGAAGGGGGCAGGGGAGATCAGTGTCTGGCGGCGGAGGAAGGAACTAATCACCATACATGGCCAGTCGGGGAAGGCGAATTATGGCATGCAGTGAGATAAGGATATATCTACTAGCAGAATATCTTATATCTACTTTAAGCCGACCATATGTCTATACCGCAGATATACTCCAAAATCTACATCTGACTTGGTCTATATCTCTAGGCAGTCTTACATTATCTACACACAGGCTACCCATACCTACCACGGATCTCACCTACCGTATTAGCTCGTGCTGTATAAGTCGTAACCCCAAGTATTTTCTATGAAAATTGGTAACACAACCTAATTGGAATATTGCTTTATAACCATGTAGAATACTATATCACTTAGGGATTTACCTATATCTTTTTACAGATTTATTCATATCTACTACAGTTTTAAAAGCTGCAGAGTAACGCCGTAAACCTAATATTGTAGACATGGCAGCTTACACGGCGGTAGCTGAGATGACAGTAGCAACACCTTATGCTTGGCAGTATAGTAATAAATAAACACGGATTGATAGCCAGTGTTGCATCTCCAAGAGAAGCTGGCTGAACAA
>NW_014577461.1:214540-216595 GCF_000485595.1 Priapulus caudatus
GGAGACCTCAGTGTCTGCGGGAGGAAGGGGAGGGAGATTCAGTGTCATTGGGAGGAAGGCAGGGGAGACCTCAGTGTCTGCGGGAGGAAGGTGGAGAGGGAGATTCAGTGTATGCGGGGAGGAAGGAACTAATACATACATGCCTTCGGGGAAGGGTGAATTATTGCATGCAGGAGAATAAGGATATTATCTACTACAGAATATCTTTATCTACTTTAGACCGACCTATATCTACCGCAGATATACTCAAATCTACATCTGACTTGTCTATATCTCTTACAGTCTTACATGTATCTACCACAGGCTTACCCATACCTACCACGGATTCACCTACCGTATTTACTCGTGTATAAACGCACATGTGTATAAGTCGTACCCCAAGTATTTTCTTGAAAATTGGTACAAACCTAATTGGAATATGTGCGTTTATACACGAGTAGATACGGTATATCTATTAGGGATTTACCTATATCTTTTACAGATTTATTCATATCTACTACAGTTTAAAAGCTGCAGAGTAACGGTAAACCTATATATTGTAGACATGCAGCTTACACGGCGGTAGCTGCAGATGACAGTAGCAACACTTATGCTTGCAGTATAGTAATAATAAACGGGATTTGATAGCCAGTTGAGCATCTCCAGATGAGAAGCTGGCTGAACTAAAAGCACGAGCTGCTTCACTAAGAAGTACCAGCGGTTTGCTGTTTGATGTCGTGTGTTTCGACACTGGCCTGACTGGTTGAGTAATCGGTTTTACGAATAGCTTCGCCATACGAATACGAATAATACGAATAATACGAATAATACGAATAGAAAGCCAAGTGTCTTCTGTCACTAGCGACAGATTGCGCAGTTTGTAGTTTCCCAAATTACGTAGAGCGAGGAAGATGCTCCATTGGTTATTGAATTTGTTGTTAAATAATGTAGGAAAGCTACGTGACATGAAGGAAGCAGAGGCGACCTGTTTTGGGAGCTCGTTCATACGAACTAAGAGCGCGGGGCGTTTCACCAAGAAGTGTAAGTCAATGGCTCGTTGACCTCGGGTTGTTACTAGCCTGGATAAGTAGGCTGCATGATGAATATATCCAGGAAGAGCTCAACTACTGGCCATGCATGTGTCTTAAGTCACTAGCGACAGTTTGCGCCGTTAACTAAGTAGCAACGAGCGAAAAAGATTACTTGTTTGGTTACAGAATAGTTCAGTAGAATAGAGTATATCTGAGAGCATAGGAAATAGACAGCTTGAAATAACCAGTCCAGTAGTTGTTGCGTTATGGCGATCTTGTGTGTTAAAAGAATTAAAGCTTATGCGAACCCCCCAAAATACGTATGTTAAACCTAGTAATGTGTATCTATGTTATTTCTCAACTATATACATTGGTAAAAAAAATTAATGTACTCTAGACGTATTTTTGCCGCGATTTTGTTAAGGAACTATGTGAAAAACGCGTCTCGCGTGACTTCACACGGATGACGTTAAGAGGCATAAAAGTTTTCGAATTCGTTCGAAGAATGAACCTTGTGCTTCTAATCTTGTGTTATGAGTAAACCGTACAGTACGTTATTTATGGCTTATTGTCTTATTCTGGGTTTTCATAGCTTGGCTATATACCTACTAAGTCCACCATTGCAGTCGTGGTTTCCCGACTGTAATATATACTGCATAAATGTCCATATCTACTGCATACTTGTCTATACCTACATATGACTTGTCTATATATACATCTAACTTGTCTTTATCTACATATTACTTGTCTATATATCTACATCTGACTTGTCTATATATACATCTGACTTGTCTATATCTACATCTGACTTGTCTATATATCTACATCTGACTTGTCTATATATACATCTGACTTGTCTATATCTACATCTGACTTGTCTATATATCTACATCTGACTTGTCTATATATACATCTGACTTGTCTATATCTACATCTGACTTGTCTATATATCTACATCTGACTTGTCTATATATACATCTGACTTGTCTATATCTACATCTGACTTGTCTATATATCTACATCTGACTTGTCTATATCTACATAT
>NW_014577461.1:219343-232900 GCF_000485595.1 Priapulus caudatus
ATCAAAGCAGCCAATCAGAGGAGCCCAAATCTGTACAATAGATATAACGTGTAGGAAAAAAAAATTCGCGTCCCGGCCGCGTCTATTTTTTCAGTACCACTAATGCGTAACGCTGTTTTATGGTGCCTTGTGACCCTAAACCTAAGGACGTGGATATTGGTCCGATCAAAATATACACACAAGTACAAACAGTCAACCCAACCCTAACCGTGACACTAACTCTAAACCAACTCGCGGCTATCTTATATACGCGTGTCATAGTACCCAAATTAATCTATCATCATGTGAGATCAGAGGCCGAATTTAATTTCATGAAAGCCTCTGAATCATGACAGCCAAAATCTAATTTTCAGTGAAAGGTTCCTGGTTAAATTATTATCAATGTGCATAATAACTATTTATAGCCACAACATGTTCATGTGTTTTCTCGTGCCAGGAAGTGTCTTTAGCAATGTTAGTTCTATAGCAGAGAAATACAGAGTGAAGTTGCGAGAAAAAACGTTTTCGCTCTAACCCTATCTACAGAAAAACACGTGATTAAATTAATCTGTTGTGTTTCTTCACGTCGGTTGTAAAATAATTATCACATCGCCGTATTTTTTGTTTTTTTGTCGTTAATAACTTTGTTAATTGTTACGGAGGAATAAAATGCGCAGTTATTTGCCTGTAGGAAGGATAAAAAGCACCCTAAACGCGTTTTGTTCTAGCGCGAAATGTTCGCTTTTGAAATTGTTTTAAACACAAGTAGGAATCTTCGATTTTGATGCCCCGCAATTGCGGTTTGGATCTACTGTTTATTACTCGTCACTGTAGCTTAATTTTAGTTAGGGTTGGTAAAACTATAGGCGCATTTTTATTATTACAAATAACTCGTATAATTATAAATGTCCCGTTGCGTCGTACACATGCTCTCAAATATATCATTTTTTAGTGGTGTTAGTTCTAGCTACCCCTAAAGCATATATACGCAAGTAATTTTGTGTTTTCTTAAAAATTTATTTGGCCATATCTATCCGTTTCTGCGGACAAGCAAACTAGAGGCGAGTACCGTATATTTTACTGTGTGAATCCATGTTTGAAGGGATATTGCTTCGATTAATTAGCATCGAACGACTGTATTATGAATTATTATTATTGTTACTGTTAGTATAAATAGTATAAACAATAATAAATATAGCGCGGTTCTATCAATCATAAATGGTTTGCACGAAAATGACTGTATAAGTATTTCTATCTCGTTTATAAATGGAAATTTCCACGTTAAAATCTATGCTCGGCAATTTACTTGTTGACTTTTCTTGCTGTTAAACGAAAACGTAACACACACATCAGATCTGAATAACTCAGAAATTGTAAGTTTAGGCATGTGCGTAACATATTGGAATAGGACGCGGTTGTCCCGTGTTCAATTCTTGTGAGGTATCTTCTTAAAATATTTTCAAATTCTTGTTGAGTAAAATGTAACACATAGTTTCGTTCTGAAAATATAAGGAATAATGTGTTTGGGTGCTAGCGTAGCTTGCTGGGCTGGTACTCAATAATCCCGGGTTCAAAACTTGTCAACTACGGTAAGATATTTTCGAGATGTTGTATAGGCGAAATATAAACACAACTGGACCATGACCATGACTTCAATCGAGTCAACTTGACCGTGACCATGACTTCAATCGAGTCAACTTGACCGTGACCATGACTTCAATCGAGTGATGTAAACATTTTGAAAATAGCTCAAGGATATGGCCTTGAGCTCAAGGCTGTGGCCTTGGCCTAGTCATGTAGAAATTTTAAAATTGGAAAATGCAATGGCCTTGAGCCCAAGGCCATGGCATTGAACTCAAGGCCACCGAAAATCTTAAATGTAATAGCCTTGAACTCAAGGCCACGGGAAATGTTAGAAATTGGAAAATTGGTCGAGGCCACGGTCAAGGACAATGTCACGGTCAAGGTCCACACACCAACAACTTCTACAACAACAACAACTCCTGCATTCTACTCTGCTCTACTGCACTGTACTCTATACTCTACTATACTGCTCTGCTGCTCTATTGAACTGTACTCTACTCTACTATACAGCACTGTACTCTACTATGCTAATCTACTGCTCTAGCTGTTGCTCTACTGCACTGGACTCTACTGCTCTGTTGCTCTAATGCACTGGACTCTACTGCTACTTGGTGTATTTACATCGCCGACGACCCCGGTCCGGCCGACCTCTGACCTCACGCGGGGCCGCGGCCCGGTCTCGACGTCGCTCGTTCTGTCGCGGAGCCCGCCTCTGCATCGGTGTCTCGTCGCCACGGCGATGGCGGGGGGTCGGAGGTCACACGTACGTGTTCAGCCCGCGCTCCTTGTTCGACGTCACGCTCCAGTAGTCGCTGTCCAGTCTCTCCCTCACCGTCTCCAGCTTCCCCGCTCCTCCCCCTCCCCTCCCGCCTCCTACGCCGCCGTCGCCGACGTGGTTCGAGCGCAGCGGGTCGTGCTCGCCGGCGCCCCCTGCCGACGCCGCCACCGCGGCGGCGTCCGCATCCGCGTCGTCGTCGCGCGATCCCGTGCTGAGCGTCCGCAGGTGCAGGTTGTCCATCGTGCCGTGGTAGGGGGCGCTGCGCGACGACTGCTTCAGGCGCTGCGGCACGGACATGCTGAACGAGCGCACGAACGGCCCGATGCCGAACCCGACCCCCGCGATGCCGCCGCCGCCGAGACCCGCGACGCCGTCGCCGTGGTGATTCGTGTCCGGCAGCGTCAGCTCGAGCGAGTCGGTGCCCTCGATCTCGACGGCGGCCATCGGGATGTCGAGGCACGGCTTCACCATCTCCGAGTTTCCGGCGAAGACCTCGACGAGCTCAGTCGGCGCCGGCCGCAGCTTGGGGTCGCGCTCCCAGCACGCACGCATCAGCTTCACCCTGCAAGACAAAGGTCAGAGGTCAGAGGTCAGGGGTTAGGACACAGCTTCAGCTTCAATGTGTGTGTGTGTGTGTGTGTGTGTGTGTGTGTGTGTGTGTGTGTGTGTGTTTCGCGCGTGTGCGTGTGTGTGTGCGTGTAGGTGCGATCAATTTAAACGATCGAATGATGGATTTGATTGATCGAGCTAGATTTTCAGACATCGATGACGACGCCATGATGAGCGAATCCTGACCCGCTGGAATGCGGACAGCCACAGCCACAGACACCTAGGCCGTTTCAATAATAAAATGATTACAAATGAACACAAATTGTATTCACTACCATATAGTCTTGATGATTATGTAGTCTCTATCGACTAAGAAACACATCAAGATCAAATTTGCCACCTCACTCTATATTTTTGCGAGTTTGCGTGCGACAGTGGCGTGCGTGCATGCGGTGAGAATGCGTGCTGCAAAGCGGAATATGAGGTTATAAACTGCATTTATGCATGGGCAATTATTGCTAAGAATAGGCAAAAGAGAGTAGAGAAACATTTAGACGTTAATATTAATACAATTTGTGTTTATTTGCTATCATTTCTTTATTTAAACGGCGCAAGTGCAATAAGTGCCAGGAGTTATAGCTGTTCGATATAACGCAAACTAAAATATAAGATTACATCGCTATAAGCATGTCTTCCAGGACTTGGTATCTACAGCATGGTTATTCTAGCAGGGCTTTCTAATATGCAAATATTGACAGAGCGCTTACCCACCCGGACATATTACCCGGATATATATACTAATTGTACTGTAGGACGTGTTGCAGACATTGTCAGAGATTATGAAATACGTGACGGCCAGGAGTACTCTGATAATCATATGGTTATATCCAGGCGCGGCGTCACGGGGGGGGGGGGGCGGTTGCCCCCCTATGATTTAAAAAAAAGGGAAAAAAGAAAGAAAAAGAAAGAGAACAAGAAACTGGTTCGACGGGCCTGAAAGCTGTTGTTGTGCGGGGGAGGGGGGAGGATTCAGCCCGAATCCCAGCTCTTGCTAATTCTAATTATTAAAACCCTTTCACTGCGGGCTCAGACTGCGGGTGCGGCCGGTGAATTTTTTTTCCCTACACGTTATATCCATTGGGCTCCTCTGATTGGCTGCTTTGATTTGCTTTGACCAGAGCATATAAATCACGTAACGTACTTATCTACCGATCATAAACTAAAACAAATATTTGCAAATGGCATTTGTTCTCTTGTTTTGAAGGTTTGTTGAGTCAAAGCAGAGCATATAAATCTATATGTAGGGGCCTATATAACTTGATTTATATTCTCTGCTTTGACTCAACAAACCTTCAAAACAAGAGAACAAACGCCATTTGCAAATATTTGTTTTAGTTTATGATCGGCAGATAAGTACGTTTTCTGATGTATTTTCTATGAAAAACGCACATTTTACTCGTTAATATAAAATGTAATCTCACTATAATTACAATTCTTTGTGTAAATGTGTTATTTTCATCATAATCTTAAGTTATGAGAGGGTCTGGGCTCTCGTAATACTACATACGTACGTATACGTACTTAATTGTACTATAGAGTAGCCCTTTGCTCCGTCGCAGGCAGGAGAAAGGAGCGAAGGGCTATAGACTAGTACCTCCCTGCTAGTACTAAAGCTATACGTACTCGTTGACGCTAGACTGAGCAAAAAGTAAACAAACCTTTGTTATTAAACGACACGTATGTGTTAGTAATTGTTTACATTTGAAAATACATGTACACAAAGAATTGCAATTATAGTGATATAATAGTTTATCTTAATGAGTAAAATGTGTTTTAAGTTTTTCAAAAAAATACACCAGAAAACTTTTTTCTCAGTCTAGCGTCAACGAGTACGAGTACGCATAGCTCTAGTACTATAGCTCTTCGCTCCTTCCTTCTGCGACGTCCTACCCCAATTTCACACTGACTCTCGAAACTGCCTAACCTAACCACGTCCTGCCATTCTCCCTAATACACATGCATCAATGTAGCCGCCCATCTGGTTGAGCAACGCTGTCTAGCTGGACTATGGCTAAAACAACTACCAGTCTAGCTCCACTGACTAATCCGTGTAACGAGTATAAAATAGACGTTAAATGGACAGTGTGAGAGGTTTCACCGGACTTTAAATAATATGATTTCATGTTATGTGGCAGAATCTGGAAGGGATTGGGATGCAAAGCTGGGTCCCATTCTGTTCGCGTACAGAACTAGTGTACACGGAACAATGCAACTCACGCCGTTTTTTGTTGTCTACGGGAGAGATCCGGTCATGCCGTTGGATACATTCCTTCGGCCACGTAAGGTATCGTACACTGATGATCCAGTGTCGTTGGCGCTCGACGGGCTTCATCGAGCGTATACGCAGATTCAAGAGAACACGAGGCGTACACGGGAGAAGAATAAGGTTATTATATGACAAAGAGCTAAACGTGTGTGGCGGGGAGCAGGATTCGTGGCCTGGGACTCTGTTTATTGGTATAATCTACGACGAAGACCATCGCGAGTGAGGAATGCTTGCCGTCGTATTTTCGACGCACAATACTTACGTGGTAGTTCAACAGTGTCAGTCAGTAAATTTCTTATTGAAGGTATGTACGGACAGGCGGTACACTGGCGTAGCATGTCGATAATCTTCCGTCCAGCTTTTCCCAGGATCGCATGGGACAAGTACGTGCAGCTAGGGCGACAGTACTGACGACGAACAGACGGGTTATGCCGGAAGCAGAGTGCGTCCAATTCCGTTCAAGACGCAGCCGCATGGCAGGCAGCAAAGCTGATTGAGTGGGGGAAGAGGTCGTAATTCCCTCATGCGCAGCTGTAGTAAGGTGTACTGATTTTCAGTGAATTGTTCATTAATAATTTCTACTTGACTAGATAATACAGTCGAAACACAGTTTAGTCGTGGCAACACACGTTACGTGTGAATGCGGGTGCAGTGTCAGTGTAAGTTGGCATGGTATTAGCATTTACCAGATGTGCACTGGATGTGACAAGTTGTTGAATTGCTCCATGTGTTATCTGTTGAGTGAGTCGAGCAGTATGGTAAGTCTGTAAATAGTGTAATATATTTGAGTGCAGTCTGCTAGTATTATTATTATGAGGATTGATATGCTGTTACTTTATGATTAATTACATACCGTGATTTAATAGTTGCTGTGCATTGATGTTCTAGTTATTCGGGGACCATGGGTGCGAGTTGAAGAAGGTTAGCTATAAAGTGTAGGAAAATAATTTGTGGTAGGAGTGAAAGGGATTAAATGGTTAGCAGGAAACGGGGGATTAAAGGTTCAAAGATGAAGCATTACTGTTTTGATTCTGAATGATGGTCGTTTTAGTCATTGGATATGTAAGATTTGGTTGGATAAGGATTTTGAATGTGTTGGGTATTACATAGGATTGCGTTTTGATATATGTGTGCACGCATATATTAAAGGCCATGGTTATGTGATATCGTTAGGAGAGAGATACTGTTCGGTTGTTTTTATAATTTTTTGCAGTACGGGACAGATCCAGCGGGAGATACATCGACGAATCTCCGCTACACAGAATTGGTAATATTTCGGCACGGACATCGAGGAGCATCAGTTATACCAGTTTGGCAAGGAGCGACAAAACTACCGTGATCACTTCAGTAACGTCAACACTTCAACGACGCAAATACTTCAGCGAGAATTACAGATCATCGACCTATACAACTTTCTGAGAACAATATTTTGTTTAACACAAACACTAATGTGTCTTAGCAGATCTGGCAGTGCTGGTGAAGCTTTTGGCATAACCATTGGACATTATTCGAAGAAATTAAACTGGCCACAGGCAATTTTGACAAATTGCGTCGCGAATCAATTATGCATCGCATAGAAGTAGAACGAGCGCAGACAGATCACTACATCAAGGCCAGGGGGCCATCCGTAACATCGTCTAAGGATCAAGACTATTATATTATACTTGATTCTATTATTTTCAAATGTGTTGTTGTTTTTGTATTTCAGGTATGCAGTTATGTTTTATGGTATATTATTTTTGATTTTGGGGGTGTTTTCAGGTTATGCATTGTCCCGGGTATGTAATGAGTTTTGTGTTGCAATTGGGGTTGGTGTAGTTTTGTGTATTGGTTTCTCTTTTTCAGCTTTTTCGTTTCAGGGTTTTAAGGAATTGGTTGGCACAGATGTTTAATTGGGCAAATTCGTGTCAAAGTATGGTTTTAATATCAGTGAGGTCCGTGAGTTTTTTGTCTGGCGGCAGTGTTAGGCATAGAATCTGGATACGCATGTGGTACTGCTTTGGCTAGCCATAGTCATAGTTTGTGTAAATGTGTGTAGCTAGTATTTATGTGGGAGGGGGGTTGTGTTCAATTGAAGGAGTTAATTGTAGACGGTATGATGGATAAAGAACGATTTATTTATTGTTTGGGCTCTGTATTTTCGTCAGGAACAGGTGTGTGTGTGTGTGATTGTGTGTGTGTGCGTGTGTGTGTGTGTTAGAAGTGGTGTTGCTCTACTGCACTGGAGCTCTATACTGCTCTGTTGCTCTCAAATCGCAATGGAACTCTACTGCCTGTGTTCTGCTTCTAGCTACATGGACTCTACTGCTCTGTTGCTCTACGCTTCTGTTACCTCTACTAACACTGGATTCTACTGCTCTACTGCTCTGTTACCTACTAACTGGCTCTACTGCTCTGTTTGCTCTAGTTTTGATTCTACTCTACGATGCGGAGATTCCATCACTGCCAACCAGTGCCTTCACTGCACTGTATTATCCTACAGCGAATATTAGAGCTGTCCCTTTATCAATTATTGTTCAGCATCTTCTACACATCGGCCATCATATAAAAAGTACCTCGAAAAAATGTAGTACAGTAATATTTTATTATGAAAGTATTTCAATCGTGAAAGCATGTGCCTAATAATAGCGACGCGGTAGACTATAATATAGCGTTAATAAATGTACGTAATTATAATATATGTAACTAATAAATATAATAAACGTGAGTTTATAACAGGGGACCGTTGTCAGGAATATCTTACTCAATTCTTTTGCAAAGGTTCTGATCAGTGCCCACAGGGCGTACATATGCATACGCGGAAAATCACGGGGGACGTGTTCAGCAACATGACTACCAGTGACTGAGTGGAATATTACCTAGATTTCCAATTGTATTATTTATATATGAAAAGACAATTTCGTTTATAAAAGGTCGCCGATGACTTATTTTACCTAAGGGCAAAAGTGTTTTCCAACCACTACTTTTAGTTTAAAGTTCCATTACATTGATATACGTTGGTGGTTTTACTACAAGCTTTTAATCACGGCGTTCATACTTTAATTTAATCGTCAATATATCCTCTAATAATATTTAAAATAATAAAATTTAAGGAAATATAAATGGAAAGTGAAATATTTGTAAAGAGAATACTAGCTAGTTAACAACACGTTTAGTCAATAGCCAGGGGCGTGTACAGGATTTGGACCAGGGGGGGGGGGGTCTAACCGTAACCGCACAGACTTGCGACACGCGAAGGGGGTGTGGGGCCCTCCCAGAAAATTTTGAACATTAGACCCCAGATGCGTTTTCTGCGCGAGCAGGGGGGGGAGGTCCGACCGCCTAGACGCTCCCCCCCCTGTACACGCCCTGCATAGCTCTTTCAGAATGCGTCTCTCTAAAGAGAATACAACTAGCGGTCGAAAACACGTCGTCTTAGCCGTGACGTCATTGCATGGCTATCTCCCTGACAGTCAAATCAATACTCAATATTGTGAACTGACGAGATGCCGGGGAGCTTACATAAGAAACGTGTTACCGTATCGTGATGAAATAGTACGAATAGCATCTGCGCAAACTCAGGTCGGCATACAGGGCGTGTACGTAATAGCTGCTAGCCCATCTTCGTGTATGTGTAACTGGAGACCGGTAACCACTGAATCGCTCGCTGCTCGATTGTTGCCTTGCAAACGTGTCGATCCCGTATCCTGCTGTATGTTTATCTCGATTACGCTCAATGTTTATGGCGATTTCCACTGCAAATATTTTATGTGCAATGAAATTAATATAATTCGGACAAAGGCGGATGACGAATCCGTTGCGACTGGGACAAATGGATGTTTGTGGCATATTTTCTATCCGGCCGCCTCTCTTTCTCATCGTTCTCGCTGCTCTCCCGTCTCTCTCTCTCTCTCTCTCTCTCTCTCTCTCCGCCTACCCTTTTACTCTCGCCGCATCTTTATCTCTCTATCTATCTACCTATCTATCTACCTCTCCATCCTACCTCTCCCCTATCTCATGCTACTATCTATCTATCTATCTATTACTATCTATCTATCTATCGCTATGCTAATCTATCTATTCTATCTATCTATCTATCTATCCTAATCTATCTATCTATCTACCTATCTACTATCTAACGCTATCTACCTATCTACGCTATCTATCTATCTATGCTATCTATCTATCTATCTATCTATCTATTATCTACCTATCTTTATATCTATCTATCTATCTATTATCATCTATCTATCTATCTATCTTATCTATCTATCTATTTCTCTCTATCTAGTTTCTCTTTCTCTCGGCTCTCTCCCCTCTCGTCTTTGCTGTCCAATCTTTCTCTCTATGCGGCTCGATAGCCTCTCTCTTCTTTCGGCTCTCTCTCTCTTCTCTCTCTCTCTCTCTCTCTCTCTCTCTCTCTCTCTCTCTATATTATATATATAGTATATATATATATATATATATTGCCGTGTCTATTCTATCTATCTATCTATCCTATCTATCATGCTACCTATCTATCTATCTATTATCTTATCTAATCTAATCTATCTATCTATCTATCTATCTATCTATCCTATCTATCTATCGTATGCTATCCTATCTATCTATCTATCTTCTCTATCTATCTATCTATTCTTATGTATCATTATCTGCTCTATCTATCTTCTCTATTCTATCTATCTATCTTCTCTATTCTCTATCTATCTATCTAGTCTATCTATCTATCTATTATCTATTCTATCTATCTATCTATCTATCTATCTATCTATCTATCTATCTAATCTATATCTATATATTCTCCTCTTCTGTCGTTCGCGCTCGCTCTCGCACTGTCTCTCTCTTTCTCTCTCTCGTTCGTCTCTTCTCTCTTCTCGCTTCCTCTCGTCTGCTCTCTCTCGTCTTCGTCTTCTCTCTTTCTTCATGCCATATCCTATCTGCCCTTCACGACTCTTTCGGTCGTTATCGATCTCAACTTTCCCCGCCTGTCTGTCGCATCTCTGCCGCGCGCGCGGCTCTGCAATCTCTCTCTCCTCTCTCCTCTCGTCGCCCGTGTCTCGTCTCCCCCTCAACTCTCACTACCCTCTATTCTCCCTGATCTCTGTCCTCTCTGTCTATCTGTCTCGTTACTCTGTCTCTCGCCTATGTATGTTCTATGCTATCTCCTCGCCCCTCTCTCGGCTTTCCCCCCTTCTCTCTCTGTCGCTCGCGTCCGCTGCTCGCACTCTCTCTCAGTCTGTCTCTCGCATCGTCTCTTCCTCTCCCTTTCTCTCTCTTCTCGTCTCTCTCGCTCAAACCCTTCTCTCTCCATCACTTAATTTATATATCTCCCACCTCTCTCGTTCGCAGCGTTCGCCCTCACTTCCGCCTTTCTCTGTCGCTCTCTTTCGCGCGCTCACCACTCCTGCTCTCTCTCCTCTCTCTCGTCTCTGCTCTTCTCCGCCCGGCCCTCGCCCTCCCCTCTCGTCGCGCCTCTGTCTCATCCTATCGGCGTCTGCCCCGCTCCCCCCAGCAGACAGTGTACCGTCGCCCTCCGTGCTTTTCCGCTGCAGCCGACGCTGGCATAAGGAGAGACCCAGGGAGGAGAAACAGTGAGGATAACCATGCGCTGGCAAAATGAATGCATTGAGTATAAGCGGGCTGACGCAGGGAGGATAATACTTTCTTGCTCTCTCTGTCGTTCAATTTCTAGTTCCCCTTATAAATCCCCTGAATCCAGTATCCTAACTGCTAATATGCCTTTCTCTTGCGCGCACTCTCGTCTCTTCTGTCTGTCTCCTCCCCTCTCTCTCTCTTCTACATGTCTCTCTCTGTGTGGTTTCTTCTCTCGCGCTCTGCATGTCTATCATATCTCTCTCCCTCTTCACCACGCCTCATTTATACTCACATCTCGCTCTGCGCCAGCTCTCTCCTCTCTCTTTCTCGCTCTCATCATCTCTCTCAATCTCTCTGTTTCTCGGTATCTCCTCCCCCTCTCTTCTATCGCTCCTCCCTTCCTCCTGTCTCTCACTCTCCACTGTGATCGCCTTCGTGATCTCTCTGTCTCTCTCTCGTGGATCTCTCTCTCTCTCTCTCTTCTCCTCTCTCTCTCTCTCACTCTCTACCTCTCTCTTACTCTCTACCATTCTTTCTCTTTCTCTCTATCTCTCTCTCTCTCGCTGTGTGTCTCTCTCTCTCTGCATGTCTATCTATCTTTCTCCCCTCTCTCGCTCGGTCGTTCGCTCTCGCTTTCCCACCTCTCTTTCTCTCTCCCTTCTCTCCTCTTCTATAATATGATCACCTTATACAAGTAGCCGGTCAAGATACTCTACAATGCACAGCAACCGTTACGAGCAAATTTCGTTTGTAAATACATTATGCGAATATCCTAGTCCAAATAAATTAGAGCTTCCTTTCATTCTCCCTATAAACCCTATAATAACCCATATAAACCTTCTCCCAATAGTCATCGTACGTTAAATATATGCCATACAAACACTATACCTATCAATATAGTACTTGTAACATATCACTAATGCCAGAAAACACCAACAGATTCATAACATAGATATGTGTGCTATATATAGTATAATAAATAATACTTAATACGTTAAAAATAACCTTTTTGGTATGCTCAACTGGCGAGCGGTGCACGACGTTGCTCGAAAACATGTTGATTCTCCGTGTCCTTCAGCGACGTGATTGGCGCTAGAAATTTGACGTACACGAATTTAGTATTTGGTTTATATGAACCTGGAAAACGGAAAATGAAGAACTAATTAGAGGTGATTGACTCGCATATAGACTATCTGGCAATGTTGCTCAGGCTGACAGGTTACAGATATATTTTGTAATATGAATGTTGTATATAAATGTTGTATATATATATATATATATATATATATATATATATAATATATACATACATACATATATATCATCAGGAGATTTATATACTGATTGATAATATTGATACTGAGGGATTATTGATATACTCCTGATATCATATAATAACACCTGTGCACCTCTTGGTATATTCAACTGGAGACCGGTAACCACTCAATCGTTGCACGACGCTGCCTCGAGAACGTGATAATTCTCTGTGTCCTCCAGGCTGGCGATTGACCCTGAAAATAACTTTGATGCGTATATATCAATTCGTTGTGTTTATTGTGAGCTTAGACAAGGAAAACGGGGAAGAGAGAAACTGACTAACATATAGACGTATATAACAAATTACTCACGTGTGCGCCGGGCTTTACCGTTAATTATACCCTATCGCCAAGTATTTAATACTATAACCACGCATCTTTATGAAACTATAATGCATGAAAAGAGTACTTACAATTTAACTCATTCAGATATGTGCGTGCTATCCTGATTAATCCATTAATATTCTGTAATTAAACAAGTCAACGACATGTAACATCATGTATTAAGTATGAAATTATAACAGCTACGGAAGCTTCAGTTGAGGAAAGATTCCTGTATATTTATTTACTCACGTTAGCTGAAATTATGATGCTCCTTCGAAGTTCTCACAGTTTGACGACAGAAACACAGAGAGAACATGGCAGGGACTCCTCGTGCCACGTGTATACTGACCGTGATATATCTCGCGAGAGAGATGGCGTGACGAAAGTCCAAGTGATTCATTTATATATGCGCGCTGTATAATTATTTCTGACACTATGTGGCAGGTCACATTTGCTTACATATGCAATACGATGGCTATGTTGAACATACTGGCAGGCTAAAGAGATAATAAAATTTAATGCTCGTTTTTGTGTAATACACAATAACATACAATTCAATAAAGAATAATTATAACGAGTTTTCAAACCAAAACTTGTTAGCGTACATGATAAGCATGCGCTTCTCTCTCTCTCTCTCTCTCTCTCTCTCTCTCTCTCTCTCTCTCTCCTCGCTATTCTCATCTCTCTCTATCTCTCTCTGCCTCTTCTCTTCTGTCTCTCTCTTTCATCTCTCTCTCATCTCTGTCCTCTGCCAGTCTCGCTCTCTTTTTCTCTCTCTCTCTCGGTCTATAATCGCTCGTTTGTTTCTTCTCTCCAGTCTTCTCTCTGCTCTCTCTCTCTCTCTTCTTCTCATCTCCTCACTCTCTCATCTATCTTCTATCTCTCTCTCTCTTTCTCTCCTCTCTTCTCTCTCTCTCCCTCTCTCTCTCTCTCTATCTATCTCTCTCCTCCCATCTCTGCTCTCTCTCTGCTCGTATCTCTCTCTCCGCTCTTTCTCTCTCTCTCTTCTCGTCTCCTTTCCTTCTCAACTCTCTCTCGTCTCCTCTCTCTCTCTCTAATCTATCTCTCTCTCTCTTTCGCACGCCCGCTCTCTCTCTCTCTCTCTCTCTCTCTCTCTCTCTCTCTCT
>NW_014577461.1:235511-238090 GCF_000485595.1 Priapulus caudatus
GAGAGAGAGAGAGAGAGTCGAGTGACGTGCGCACGTGCGCTAAAGAGAGAAAACTAATAAAACAAACAGGCGGCATGGTGTTCTAGAAATTGTAATTTTATTCATGGCATAGAAACCAGCTATTTACATATATACAGATTAGTTGAAATAATGGTGAGCAAACGCGGCATGTCGTATAGTAGCTTCGTTTCATTACACATCTCATCTTACGTCATCAGTGTAATCGCACGACGCATGCGCAGTGCAGTCGCGACAGCTACCGAGTAAAATGGGCACTGATTGACGACGCTGCAAATATAACACAACAAAGAAATGCAACACGCATGGCACAATGTAAATTATACATGACGCTATGTAATACATACGCTCCTATGTATTCATACACAGCACAATGTAATGTACACACGATTCTATTTAATACATATGATACTATGTATTTATACACACATGGCACAATGTAGCGTGACAAGATATTATGTAATGAACATAATACTATGTTATATACATAATACTATGTAACGCAACGTACACAATACTATGTTATACACATAATACTATGTAACGTACACAATATTATGTTATATACACAATACTATGTTATATACATAATACTATGTTATACACATACTCTGTCTGACTGTCTCTCCCTCTCTTTCGCTACCTCCCTAATGTGAGTACCAAGTGCATACTGTCAGTCGACATACTACACAAAGCACTGCTGAGTTTCGAACACAAATTGAAACAATCCTAAAGTTTCGTTCGCAAACCAATTCGTCGAATGCCTGGCTAAATCCAAATTCGAGTTTGCTTTGATGCTCACAAAAAACTTCCCAACAGTCAGCATACGTTAGATAACACTATAACACACAATCTAGCACCGGCAATATATCGGTAATGCTAGAAAACACCGGCAGATTTATACCGTGTGTACAGGCGTGCGCGCGTGCGTGCGTACGCGAGTGCGTGTACGTATGGACCCTACTTCTACTTCTACTTCTATACTGGACAGTCCGTAAAGAATAAAGTCAATAAACGTCCACTACTGTAATATTATACAATATTAATAGCCAACTACAAAACACGTTTTATGGGTTAGCGTCAATGCTACTTACTGATGCAAGACAGTAGCATCTAACATAATATATACATGTCAACATTTACGATTGATTCAGATTTTATACCTGGTGATTCAATCCTCTATACTCCAACCCATTTAAAAAGCGGGACACCACATTTTCATAATATATTTATCTGCCCCTTATATCACAAAATTACAGAATCTATAATGAACAGAATTTTAACCACAAATACATTAAGTCTAACCAACTAAATATCTTAAAATCCTGAAAATCTAATAAACTGACAATGAAGTCTGTGCAGCTTTATCCGTCCGTCCGTCCAGATCTCGCGAGAGAGAAGCCCGTCACATCGTCACCCGATGTTAATGTATATCCATCAGGATTATTCCATATAATTATGCGCCCTTTATAATTATTTTTCACACTATATGTCGCGAGGAGTTCAAAATTCACCATAGCATCAGAGCATTTCCTTATGTCCATAGATATCATATAACACGTGTTATATTATATCTATGCTTATGTCATTGGGGCAGCCGGCTGAAAGGGGTGGTAGGATATGTTTACTAGGCACTTCTAATTTTAACATATATTTTAAATTTAATTAGGGTCAGGGTTAGGGTTAGTGTTAGGGTTAGGGTTAGGGTTAGGGTTAGGGCACTTTTTAGGGTTTTTACATCATTCTTTAATATATCGTAAAATATATGTTAAAATTAGAAGTGCCTAGTAAACATATCCTACCACCCCTTTCAGCCGGCTGCGTCATTGGGTAGTGGCGCCTCTAGCGGATCACTAAATCTCCCCTGAGGCCTACTTGTACCACACTGGGAAATCATTTCCCATAAGCGGCCATAATTCCCATAAATCAGGTTTTTTTGAGAAATCACAATGCCATCCTCTGAATCCACGTCGCAAGTGACACCATATATGTTGTTAACTCAAAAATTCTTGCAATTTTTTTTGTAAACAAGCTTTTGCCGGCACACATTCGAAATGGCAACTTTGCAATGTGTTTTCGCGCGAAAAAGTATGCTTCCTTCGAAAATTCCCCGGCCGCCCCAGCAACGCACCCCGGGCAAGCCGCTTACACTGTCGGATTCAGCAAAGATTCTAGTTTCTGAAATTCACAATTGCAAAGAGTTCTAACCCTTTTTAACGAGAAATAAAAAATTCAAGCGCACGCATACACTGTAATACGATCTAATTCTTGGACATGCGTGATCTTCCGCAATCATACGATCCTTCAACTGGATGTCACCCAGAGTGCAACACATGGTGACGCCATACAAAGTACTGATGGCGGATAGAGAGAGAAAGAGAGAAAGTAGAGAGAGAGAAAGAGGGAGAGGGAGATGGAGAGGGAGAAGGAGAGAGGGAGAGGGAGGAAGCGTTGAGAGTGAGAGAGGGTGAGAGAACGAGGGAGGGACGAAGAACAATTGCTAGAGGGAAAAGAGCGAGAGAGAGAGAGAACGAGAGAGAGAGAGAGAGAGAGAGAGAGAG
>NW_014577461.1:238115-249561 GCF_000485595.1 Priapulus caudatus
CCGTGCGCGCTCGTATAATGTTGTGTGCTGCTTGCTCGTATATCTGTGTGTGCGTGCGGGCTCGTGTATGTGTGTCGTGCGTGCTCTGTGTATGTTGTGTGGTGCAGGCTCGCGGTATCTGTGTGGCGTAGCGTTGCTCCGTGTATCTGTGTGTGCGGCGCCTCGTATATCTGTGTGTGCGTGCGTCGCTTGTGTATGTGTGTGCGCGGCGCCGCGTGTGCTCGTGTATCTGTGTGTGCGTGCGTATTTGTGTAGTTATGTGTGTGTGTGGTGTGTGGTGTGTGTGTAGCGCTGCTTTTGTATCTGTGTGTATGTGCGTGCGAGAGACACACGTAATCCATTGTGCTCCTAAGACTGATTCATTGTATCGTTGACCATACGGATATTTTTTTGCTTTTTAACCAATGTTGTTTTTTAATACACACAGGGAATGTTTTAATTTTTTATAAAGACGTTGTGTACTTGTCGTGGCCATTTTAAGTCGACGTAACTGACGTGCAGCAGGCCGTGAAGTGGCGCTGACCTCCCCCGTAAGTCGCTGTGTCGTTTCGAGAGCTCCGTCCGTCCATCTATGCAACGTAGCGAGTGTAGGTGACATCTGGCTGGCAAAATATAAGGTGCCAATCAGTTGGGCTGTACTTCACTGCCCACAACCAATGTTTGCTGAATACCTCCGCTTTTCGATACGCTCCGCTGCCGATACCTCCCGCTGCCGATACTTCCGCTACCGATACTTCGCTCCCAGCGCATGTAGGAGCCGTGTTCCAATCTCTGTGTGGGTGAATTTTTTTGTATCAAATATCCATCGACAAGCGCCGGGCGGTTGGACGTGATTTTATCGATTATATTTGCCACTTGTTGTTCTTGCCGCGTTCCCGCCACATACGGGCTCCAGTATTTAATCAGTTGCTTCACGTCTGGTGGTGCTGCGTGCGCATGCGCGTGGCCACCGAGCCTGCAGCCCTGCGTAGTGGTGAGATACGTTCTCGCTCGTTCGTCATCCCTATATAGTAGGGCCAGCATTGAAATCCGCAACACCGCAGCCCCGACCCACCCACCACACCTATCCCACCCACCGACACTACGCCCGACCCACCCACCACTCAGAATGCAAGGGGCGAAGCAAAGATTCTGTTCTTAGGCAGTTGAATCCAAGGCGGGCAAGTCCGTCATTGAACGCATGTAACCGTATCCTTCATCAAGCCTGGGTGTGTAACTGCGACTTCACCCCCCCCCTACTCAGCTCACTACAGGCTCTGGAGGGTCATCTGCTCCTGACCTCTGACCTCTAGACCTTGTACCGACATTCCGCCCTCATACGCTATGCGAACTGCTCTCCGCTAATGTCTAGTGTTATTGCACGACTGGTTTACATATAATACATTGATAGACGATGATGATGATGATGAATGATGATGATGATGATGATGAAGGTATTATCATGTAGAGCAGTGTATTACACGTCGTATGCGTTCGTACCGGGGGCGCGACACGTCAGAATATAGAGCACTGCGAAATAGCGAGCGCAATATGAGAAGGTGACGTCTCTGTGTTTCTACTAATAGCTGTTAGGTTCGATTCCTGGCGTGTAGCCGCCACCAGCGCCTCTACAGTATGCGACCTGTCTATTAGGGGAACGATTGACCATTATACGGACCGTGTATGTAGGGGATCACTTTTGGGCGTTTCACTTCGCGTGGTGCGCGCTATATATTCCTGTTTGCTCGCGTGTTAACGGCTTAGCTCTACCCTGTTTCCCGCCTCCCTCTCCCTGCTTCGCTTCAGCAACAGAACTACTGCTGCATAGTAAGAGCTAGTCGGTGCTAGGTTGGCGCCTTGCGTCGCTAGGGGAGCCTGTGTTGGCTATCGTGGTGGGCAGGTGGCTCTCCCACTAGCGGCTTTCAGACGAACAGTCTAAGCGTCATGGAGCTGTACATTATTAAAAAAAAAAAAAAGAAAACATGCCTACATTGTAACCGTGTGTATTACATAGTATTTATGGTACTATAACCATGTATTCTGTCGTACGTGTGCATAGTATTATGTGTATAACATAGGCTATATGTATAACATAAATATTGTGTGTATTACATAACTATTTGTTCGTATCATAGTATTATGTGTATAAACATAGTCTTGTGTACGTTGCGTTACATAGTGATATTCTAGTAATCATAGTAATAATGTTCATTACATAATTATCGTTGTCACGCTACCATGTGCCATGTGGTGTATAAATACATTAGTATCATTATGTATCTAAATTAGAATCGTCGTGATACATTACATTGTGGCTGTGTATGAATACATAGGAGGCGTAATGTATTACTAGCGTCATGTTATTCAATCTTACATTGTGCCATGCCGTGTTGCATTGTCTTGTTGTGTTATCTTATGCAGCGTCGTCATCAGTGCCCATTTTGACTCGTAGCTGTCGCGACTGGCACCTGCGCATGCGTCGTGCGATGTACACTGATGACGTACAGATGAGATGTGTAATTGAAACGAAGGGCTACTATACGACATGCCGCGTTTGCTCACGATTATTTCAACTAATCTGTAGTATATGTAAATACTGGTTTCTATGCCATGAATAAAATACAATTTCTAGAACACCATGCCGCCTGTTTTGTCTTTTAGTTTTCTCTCTTTAGCGCACGTGCGCACGTCACTCGACTCTCTCTTCTGCTCTCTTCTCTCACACTCTTTTTGCCACGCTCGCTCTCTCTCTCGTCTCAGTGCTCATTCTCTCTCGATCTCCTCTCTCTCTCACTTTCTTTTGCACGCTCTCTCTCTCTTTCTCATCACTCTTTTGCACGCTCTTTCTCTCTCTCTCTCATCACTCTCTTTTGCAACGCTGTTCTCTCCTCTCCTCTCTCTCCTCTCTCTCTCCTGTCTCTCTCTCGTCCCCTCAGAGGATAGGACGCAGCGTGGGGTCGCGCTCCCAGCACGCACGCATCAGCTTCACCCTGCAAGACAAAGGTCAGAGGTCAGAGGATAGGACGCAGCGTGGGGTCGCGCTCCCAGCACGCACGCATCAGCTTCACCCTGCAAGACAAAGGTCAGAGGTCAGAGGATAGGACGCAGCGTGGGGTCGCGCTCCCAGCACGCACGCATCAGCTTCACCCTGCAAGACAAAGGTCAGAGGTCAGAGGATAGGACGCAGCGTGGGGTCGCGCTCCCAGCACGCACGCATCAGCTTCACCCTGCAAGACAGAGGTCAGAGGTCAGAGGTCAGAGGTTAGGACGCAGCATGGGGTCGCGCTCCCAGCACGCATGCATCAGCTTCACCCTGCAAGACAAAGGTCAGGGGGTCAGAGGTCATAGGTCAGGAGTCACACTCCCAGCACGCACACAACAGCTTCACCCTGCAAGACAAAGGTCAGGGGTCAGAGGTCAGGGGTCAGGGGTTCTAAACTTTACGATACTTACACATTACAGACTGCCTTACGACACGATGCTACAACTATATCACTACGTCCGCTACACTATCGAGTGGTAACGCGCGTGATATCGTGCGGGACGGGGCGGAGCAGGGCGGGCCAGGCTGGGGCGGGGCGGGGAGGGGCACATGACTGGGGCAGGGCAATTTCATCAATGTCAAAAATCAATTAAAATCATACTATTCTTGACTGCTACTTAATACGCTCTTGATATAACGCATGTAACACTACGCATCAGTGTGTGTCTGCTCTCCCACGGGGTGGTACAGCAGGCTGAGCCAGGGGAGGGGTGTGGCGGGGGCGCGATGTCAAGCACGAGGCGGGGCGGCGGGGGCAATACTCACCAGGGCAAAAAATACACGGGAGCGATGAGCGATTCGCTCTTCAAACCTCCGAAATCGCTTTCCCGTGAGGCTCGAAATAGCTCCCGTAAAATTATTGACGAGAGCAATTTTTCCCACAGACTTCGGAAAAAGAGCTCCGTGTAAAAAAAGGAAATTTTTTCCCTGATACGTGAGAGAAGACTCCACTCCGCTGGTATGGCCATGTTCAGCGCTCCACCGGTGCCATCAAGACAGTGGGTGAAGTTCGAGTTGTTGGTGTAAGGAGACGTGGGAGGCCGAAGATGTCTTGGAAGGAGGTTGTGAAGAAGGATAGGGAACAGTGGAATCTCTCCGCTGTAGACCCCTTGGATCGTGTCCCATGGAGAACAAGCGTGAGAGCTGCCAAAACTGGACCGAGCCAGATTCCTGGAGTGGGTTTCCACTGATTTAAACCCTTGAGTCCAGTATAAAATAAAGAAACCGAAAACAACAACAACAACAACAACATACTCACATTGGCATCTCGCACCGGTCGGGTATGTCGAGGCAGCCTCCGTCCTTGACGTAGGTGAGCACCTCGTTGTTGGAGAGGCCCTGGTAGGGGAAGCTGCAGAAGGTGACCAGCTCCCAGATGTAGCAGCCGTACGACCAGACGTCCGAGCCGGGAGAGAAGACGCCGTCGCTGAGGCTCTCCGGCGACATCCACCGCACGGGCAGCATCCCTGCAATCGCCACGGCAAACGCTCGTGAAGACGACGACCGCCGCATTGCTTAATCGCTCGTTTAGAAGGAGGTTGCGGTTGTGTGAAGGAGGGAGGGGGGGGGGTTGTCGTCGATCGTTGCTTAATCGCGGACGTTTGCGAGATTAGTTGATTATTCGCGTTAAACGTCAATCATGCTCTAATTAAGATATCGTTAGCACGTGTTTAGGTTACGGTTATGTTTATGATTAGGTTACGATTATTGCGGATGATTAGACTCTAGTTGCAGATTCCGCTTGGGTGGCTTCGATTAGAGATGCGCGTGGGAGGATGCTGCGCCTCGTTTGGAGATGCGAGAAACTGTGCAGGGCTACGTTTAGCGATACAGAGGAGGATGCATTTAGGGATGTGGGAAGATCTATTGCTTTGTTTGTTTAGAGATTTTCTGTGCAATTTATTGTTTGTGCAATTTATTGTTTGTGCAATTTATTGTATGTGCAATTTATTGTTTGTGCAATTTATTGTATGTGCAATTTATTGTTTGTGCAATTTATTGTATGTGCAATTTATTGTTTGTGCAATTTATTGATTGTGCAATTTATTGTATGTGCAATTTATTGTTTGTGCAATTTATTGTTTGTGCAATTTATTGTTTGTGCAATTTATTGTTTGTGCAATTTATTGTATGTGCAATTCGTTCAATGATGCGGAACGATGTTGTTGGACTTCGTGTAGGGCTTCAGGAGGAAGATGCTGCGTGCGTCGCGGACTCACCGCGTCGGTTGAACCTGTAGTAGTCGGAGTCGAACATGGGACGACACATGCCGAAGTCAGCGAGCTTGACGACCCGGCTAGCGTTGACGAGGCAGTTACGAGACGCTATATCCCTGCATCATTGTCAGACGCAACGTCAGTGTGTTTAAACAACAACAACAACAACAAAAACAACAATAATGATAATGATAATAATAATAACCATTGTATATGTTAACATATATATATATATATCTATATGTATATATATATATATTTTTTTTTAAAGTGCATTATTAATTATTGTAATTAGAATATATATATATATTGTAATTACAATATATATATAAGAATGCACTTTTAACAGAAACTGTAAAAAACCAATACGAGAAAATAACCAGAGAAAAACAACAACCATAATCAACAAATCAAACTAAAAACAACGGAGCAGCCTTCTCACCTGTGTACATATTTAATATCGGCGAGGTAGCTTAATCCGCACGCGACATCCAGCGCCATCTGTGTGAGACGACGCGGCGTGATGTCCGACGCCTCCTGGCAGTCGGCATCGTGCACCAGGTGGCGCCGAGCGAGGAGATACGTCTTTAGGTCACCTGTAGGGGGAGCCACTGCGTTTAGCATGGTAAATGAATGCAGGTTTGTACTGGGCGAACATTAAACTGACCAGCAGGGGGCACTACAATCCGAGTTTTATTACAGGGGGCGCTACAATCTGAGTTTAGTTACAGGGGACGTTACAATCCGAGTTTGATTACAGGGGGCGCTACAATCGGAGTTCGACAACAGGGGGCACTACAATCTGAGTTTGATTACAGGGGCGCTACAATCTGAGTTCGACAACAGGGGGCGCTACGCACCATATAACATGAATTCCATGACCATGTAAGCCGGCTCGCCGCGCGTGCACACGCCCAGCAGCTGAACGATGTTCTTGTGGTCGAAGCGTTTCATCATCTCCGCCTCGCTCAGAAAGTCCAGCTGAAACACAAGGCGGCGCGGTTGCCGTGACGATGCGCAAGGGGCTTACGGGCGGCAGTGCGCAAGTGCGACGAACACGCAGTGAAAGCGCTGACGAAAACTTGTAGACTGGCGACAAACGATCTGCGTTATGTGTTTTACATGCTGCTGCTCAGCCCTTGGGCCCAGTCTACACAGACGGCAGCACTGTGTCTCTGAGACGCACACGACGCCCCCTGGTGGGGTTTACGCTGCACAGCGACAACAACAAGTGAACGGTGAGCAAAGCTAGTGCAGTCTCGACAGAGTGCACGGCGCTACCCACCCACTAGAGGGCAGCAGGTGTCTTGGAGCTGTATGTTCCCCCTTACACACCCTCCTGCTAACAACGCAATAACAGCCCAAGCCACACACAGCTGCTTAAAGCGCCCTCTACATTTGCGTGCAGGGGGTAGCATGGCGCCCTCTACACTCACGCGGCAGGCTAACACAGCGCCCTCTACGCTCACGCTGCAGGCTAACACAGCGCCCTCTACACTCACAGGACAAGATAACCCAGCACCCTCTATGCTCACAGGACAGGCTAACACGGCGCCCTCTATGCTCAAGCTGTAGGCTAACACGGCGCCCTCTACGCTCACAGGACAAGCTAACACGGCGCCCTCTACGCTCACAGGACAAGCTAACACGGCGCCCTCTACGCTCACAGGACAAGCTAACACGGCGCCCTCTACGCTCACAGGACAGGCTAACACAGCGCCCTCTATGCTCACAGGACAAGATAACACAGCACCCTCTATGCTCACAAGACAAGCTAACACAGCGCCCTCTATGCTCACAGGACAGGCTAACACAGTGCCCTCTATGCTCACAGGACAAGCTAACACAGCGCCCTCTACGCTCACAGGACAAACTAACACAGCGCCCTCTACGCTCACGGGACAGGCTAACACAGCGCCCCCTATGTTTACTGCGGGAAGCTAGCAGGAGGCGGCTGGCAGCGGAGGGCTCTCACAAGACGAGTACAGAGCTTCGCGATACGAGACAAGCGCACACGTACGAGTCAGCGACGGTCGTATACCTTCATGTGCAGGGCTAGATCCTTCTCCTGGGCAGCAACAGGTAAAACACCAATCACTCAGTGACATCAGTCACATAAAGAACGTAGGGCTATGTTGTATCGCACAAGCGCGTGCGCACAAACCGACAGTTTAAACAGTTGCCGAGAGCTATATCGTGTAGTACGAATTAGAGCTAATAGACGAACACTACAGAGACTCCCCGACTTACAAACGTTCGAGTTACAAACTTTCGATGATACGAACAATTTGCCCTGAAGTCCATTAGTGTATAATGTCAATATTGGTCAATAAAAAGACACAATCGCCCCCCTGATTTTGACTTTTGCCAACTGCTGTGTTCACGTATGTTTACACTATGTACACTTCTAGGTTACTCGATGTTCACACGTACATATACTACACTACTGTACAATACTGTATACGTACGTACATATGTTTAACTTATGAACAAATCGACTTATGAACAACCGCTCGGAACCGAACATGTTCTTAAGTCGGAGAGTCTCTGTATAAAAATTACTCAGCGAGTAACAGTGATGGCTAAGCGAGAAAGAGAGAGAAAGAGAGAAAGAGAGAGAGAGAGAGAGAGGGAGAGAGAGAGAGAGAGAGAGAGAGAGAGATAGACAGCGAGAGATAGACAGCGAGAGAAAGAGAGAGAGAAACAGAAAGAAATAGAGACCCACCTTGACCACCCCTGATAACAGCCATCACATCGCTCCTTCCAAATACTATGTTATACACATAATACAATCTAACGTACACAATATTATGTTATATACACAATACTATGTTATATACATAATACTATGTTATACACATAATACTATGCAACGTACGCAATACTATGTTATATACATAATACTATGTAATACACACGGTACAATGTAGGCTGTAATATGTACAGCTCCATGACGCTAGCTGTTCGTCTGGAAGCCGCTAGGGAGAGCCACCTGCACCACGATAGCAACACAGGCTCCCCCTAGCGACGCCAAGCGCCAACCTAGCACCGACTAGCTCTACCTATGCAGCAGTAGTTCCTGTTGCTGAGCGAAGAGGGAGGAAGGGAGGGGGTAAACAGGTAGAGCTAGCCGTTAACACGCAGTCAAACAGGAATATAAGCGCCACCACGCGAAGTGAAACGCCCAAAACGTATCCCCTACATACACGTGTCCGTTAATGGGTCAATCGTATCCCCTATAGACAGGTGGCCATTACTGTAGAGGTGGTGGCGGCTACACGCAGGAATCGACTACAGCTATTAGTAGAAACACGAGACTCACACTTCTCATATTGCGCTCGCTATTTCGCATGCTCTATATTCCTGGACGTGTCGCGCCCCAGGTACGAACGCATAGACGTGTAATACACTGCTCTACATGTAATACCTTCATCATCATCATCATCATCATCATCATCATCATCATCGTCTATCATGCTATTATATGTAAACCAGTCGTGCAATAACACTAGACATTAGGAGAGAGTTCGCATAGCGTATGAGTGGCGGATGTCCGGTACATAGGTCAGAGGTCAGAGGTCAGGAGCAGATGACCCCTCCAGAGCCGTAGTGAGCTGAGTAGGGGGGGGGGTGAAGTCGCAGTTACACCACCCAGGCTGATGAAGATACTGTTACATGGTCAATGACGGACTGCCCGCTGTCAACTGCTAAGAACAGATCTTTGCTTCCGCCCTTGCATCCTAGGTGGTGGGTGGGGTCGGGGTAGGTGGTGGGTGGGATAGGTGGTGGGTGGTCGGGGGTGTTGGGAATTTCAATGCTGGCCCTAACTATATAGGGATGACGAACGAGGATAACGTATCTCACCACTACGCGGGGCTGCAGGCTCGGTGGGCCACGCGCATGCGCACGCAGCACCACCAGACGTGAACAACTGATATAAATACTGGAGCCCGTGTGCGCGGGAACGCGGGAAGAACAACAAGTGGCAAATATAATCGATAAAATCCACGTCCAACCCCCGGCGCGTCGATGAGATATTGATACAAAAAAATTACCCACACAGAGATTGGAACACGGCTCCTACAATGCGCGGGAGCGGAAGTATCGGTAGCGGAAGTATCGGCAGCGGAGGTATCGGCAGCGGAGGTATCGGAAGCGGAGGTATCAGCGAACATGGTTGCGATGGGAGGAAGTACAGCCCAATGATTTGGCACCTTTATTTGCCACCAGATGTCACCAGCACTGCTACGTTGATAGACTGGACGACGGAGCTTCGAAACGACACAGCGACTACGGGAGGTCACGCCACTCACGGCTGCTGACGTCAGTTACGTCGACTTAAAATGGCCCACGAAAGTTACACAACGTCGTATATAAAAATAAAACATTCCTTTGTATTAAAAAACAACATTGTTAAAAAGCAAAAAATATCCCGTATGGTCAACGTATGAATGAATCAGCTTTAGGAGCACAATGTCTATGCTCACAGGACAGGCTAACCACAGTGCCCTCTATTGTCACAGGACAAGCTTAAACACAGCGGCCCTCTACGCTCACAGGACAAACTAACACAGCGCCCTCATACGCGTCACCGGACAGTCGCTAACACGCGCCCCCTAGTTTACTGCGGGCAAGCTCAGCAGAGGCGGGCTGGCAGCGCGCAGGGCTCCTCACACAGACGGTACAGAGCTTCGCCGATACGCGAGGGGGGGGCGGGGAGGGGGCGGGGGGACAAAAAAAACGCGCACAAAAAAAAACAATACGACTCAGCGACGGTCCGTAATACCTTCATGTGCAGTTAGAATCGCCTTCTCCCTAGGCAGCACAAGGTAAAACACCGAATCACTCAGTGAGCATCGAGTCACATAGAAGAACGTAGGGCTATGTGTGTATCGCACGACGGCGCGTGCGCAAACAAACCGGACAGGTTTAACACAGTTGGCCAAGAGCTATGATCTGTAGTACAATTAGAGCAAATAGACGAACACTACAGAGACTCCCCGACTTACAAAAACGTTCGAGTTACAAACTTTCGATGATACGAACAATTTGCCCTGAAGTCCATTAGTGTATAATGTCAATCATGTCAATAAAAGACAACAATCGCCCCCCTGATTTTGACTTTTGCAACTGCCTGCCGTGGTCACGTATGTTTACACTATGTCACACTTCTAGGTTACTCGATGTTCACAGCTTACATATACTACACTACTGTACAATACTGCGTATACGTACGTACATATGTTTAACTTATGAACAAATCGACTTATGAACAACCCCTCGGACCGAACATGTTCTTAGATCGGCAGAGTCTCTGTATAAAAATACTCAGCGAGTACAGTGATGGCTAAGCGAGAAAGAGAGAGAAGAGGATGAGAAAGAGAGAGAGAGAGAGAGGAGCAGAGAGGAGAGAGAGAGAGAGAGAGAGAGAGAGAAAGAAAAGAGAGAGCAGAGAGAGAGAGAGAGAGCAGATAGACAGCGAGAGATAGACAGCGAGAGAAGAGAAAGAGAGAACAGAAAGAAATAGAGACCCACCTTGACCACCCCTGATAACAGCCATCACACTCGACTGGCCTTCCCATCCACCCGGCACCTCCCCTCCTCCCCGTATGCCTTTCCCCCAGTCCCTCCCCCGGCACCTCCCCTCCTCTCCCAGTCCCTCCCCCGCACCTCCCTCCTCTCCCTATGCCTTTCCTCCAGACCCTCCCCCCCGCAACTCCCCTTCTCGCCCAGGTCCTCCCCCCAGCACCTCCCCTCCCCTGGCACCCTTCCCTCCCCCGGCACCTCCCTCCCCTGGCACCTCCCCTCGCCCGAGCGCCTCCCCTCTCACCTTCTTCTCCTCGGCTCGCTCGAGCGCGACCTTCAACGTCTTCGACCGGCGACCGCGACCCAGCCCGATGTGGTCGACAGAAAGCCTCGCCCCCGTAGACGGTGCCGAACGCTCCCTCGCCCAGCTTACGTTGATGACGACCGCTGGTCGCGTGGGATCTCCCACTCCTATAGCCGCTAGCATGTCGCAGCAGCAGCAGTCCCAGTTCCTTCATACGATCCTGCGTCCGCACGCACCTCCTTGTCATACCTGCGTCCGCAGAGAAAGAGAGAGGGTGAGTGAGAGAGAGAGGGGGAGAGGGGGAGAGGGTGAGAGGGGGAGAGGGGATCCCCACTTGTCTAGTGCTAGCATGTCCGCCAGAAGAGAGACCCTCTGAGT
>NW_014577461.1:250266-252501 GCF_000485595.1 Priapulus caudatus
GATTACGTGTGTCTCTCACACGCACATACACACAGATACAAAAGCACGCACACACACACACACACACACACACAGATACACAAATACGCACGCACACACAGATACACGAGCACGCGCGCGCGCACACACATACACAAGCACGCACGCACACACAGATATACGAGCGCGCACGCACACACAGATACACGAGCACGCACGCACACACAGATACGCGAGCCTGCACGCACACACATACACGAGCACGCACGCACACACATACACGAGCCCGCACGCACACACAGATATACGCACGCACGCACACCACATATACGAGCGCGCACGCACACACAGATACACGAGCACGCGCGCGCGCGCACACACAAGATACACGAGCACAGCCGCGCGCGCGCGCACACACACACACACACACAGATACACGAGTACGCACGCACACACATACACACACGCACGCACACACGCACGCACGCACGCACAATGCATCCGGTGGAGAGAGAGAGAGAGAGAGAGGGAGAGGGAGAGAGGAGGTGGGAGAGGTAAAGAGAGAGAGTAAGAGGGGAGAGAGAAAGCGAGAGAGAGAGAATGAGATCAAAAGAGAGAGAGAAAGAGATCAAGAGAGAGAGAAAGAAATGGGAGAGGGAAGAAACAGGTCGATGTCACCCCTCCCCCCTCGTGTCACCCCCGCGCACCACTCACCTGCGCTTGAACAGGTAGATGACTCCAAACATAAGGATGGCGATGCCGCTGATGCCAAGGATGTTGGCGATGACGATGGCAACGTCGCAGCTCACTCCCAGCTGCGCGCGAAACCGCTCGATGTTACACACCTCCGCGTCTGTAAAAAAACGTGCGCAAAACAAGTGAGCATTCGCCTGCACGACAACGTCAATGGCTGTGCGGCCGAAACGCACACCTCCACGACCGAGATGCCTGCAAAACAAGTGAGCGTACTTCTGCGACGACGTCACGCGACACGTCCAAAACGTGCTAAGCAAGTCAGCAGCTGTTCACGACGATGTTGCGCTGACTCCGAATCGGAAACGCGCCGAACAAGTGAGCGTCCTTCCGCGTCTGAAACAGCGTGTTCGTACCTGGGATGCCGTCAGTGGGCACAGAGCCATCTGGTGTCAGCCATCGGACACTCTCATTGGTCTTTTCCAGCGTGCCATTCTTACTGCCATCTTTCTGCATCTGATACCTGGAAGACAAGCGAACATCGTAACACGCGGCGACCGTCGCAGGACAGTGGCGCCACCTTCGTCGTCGTTCAAACGAGCGATGTAGTAGGCTGCGAAGATTAGTGCGAGAAAGCGCGTCAACCTGCCTCTATAGACAACTGCTGTATATATTTTATATTATTGTTTTATATATGTTATATATTAAACAACTGCCATTGCATCTGGCTAATCATTTGCTTGTGAATCCATTCGTATCCCAAAACATCAATGGTAAAGTGGAATTAATTTGCTTATGTCATTTTTATGGTCAGACACTAGCCTAGAACTAGTTCTTTTTCTCCTCTGCAGCTCACTTTCAACAGCTCAAACTTCAGATTCAATTTAAGCAACGTTTAAAATCTCATTAATATTATTTATACTATCATTTATATTTCATCATCATATATTTATTTTAATCCGATATTTAAAATCCTATTGAAGAATAAAAAGTTCAAGACTATTATTTTTTTTACAGTTCAGGTTTACCACGGCGGTATAATTACCATTACTGTCCTTATTACCACAATCACGACAGGAAATGCTGCGTACGTTACTACGTGCGTCGGACACTAGGTGGCGCTACGTGAGGCGCGACGTACCTGCGGACGACGTTGAAGGAGTCGTTTTTCGGCCACACCTGGATGACCTCGATCTTACCGATGCGATTTGGACCGTCGAAGAGAACGTGGCCGGACACACCGGGAAAATCCGTCGCCTGCAGATGCTTCATGTACTTCCTACGATGAAACAATAGATGTGAGCGTGATAGAGAGAGAAGGAAGGGAGGGAGGGAGGGAGGAAGGAGGGAGAGAGAGGGAGGAAGGAAGGGGAGGGAGGAAGAAATGGGAGGGAGGGAGAGGGAGGAAGGGAGGGTGCAGGAAGGGATAAAGAGAGGGAGGCACTGTGGGAGGGAGGAAGAGAAGCAGTGAAGGAGAAGAGAGAGAGAGAGAGAGAGAAAGACAGAGAGAGAGAGAGAGAGAGAGCGAAAGAGTGAGCGAGAGAGTGAGAGAGAGACAGAGAC
>NW_014577461.1:252511-253965 GCF_000485595.1 Priapulus caudatus
TGGGGTCGCGCTCCCAGCACGCACGCATCAGCTTCACCCTGCAAGACAAAGGTCAGAGGTCAGAGGTCAGGGGTTAGGACACAGCTTCAGCTTCACCCTGCAAGACAAAGGTCAGAGGTCAGAGGATAGGACGCAGCGTGGGGTCGCGCTCCCAGCACGCACGCATCAGCTTCACCCTGCAAGACAACAGGTACGACAATGATGGCGGCGGCGGCGGCATTTAATTGCGACAGCGTTTTCGACCACGAGCACTAGTGATGTAACGATCATCGATTATACTCGATCATCGGTTGAACAGTGGCTCGAACCAAGCGCTTGGTTATCAAAATCCATAATCGATTTCATCGAAACAAAGAAGAAGATATCATTGCTATTTTAGTTCGGGAATCACCCGACATTCGCCGTAGTTACTTCCTGTTGAGGGGCTAAAGCCTAGGACACACTAGGGATTTTATACGCTGGCTAAACAAGCACATACATGCACACACGTACATGCATGCACACGACGTTATGCACACGCAGGCATTCAACACCCCGAGTAACCGATTGTAACCGATCATCGTTACTTGGGTCCAGCCGATGATCGATTACGAAATTACAACCGATTGACAACACTAGCGAGCGCGCTTACGTTAATGTCGAGCTTCTCCCGGTAGCGGGCCTTCCACTCACGCACGGTGACGTTGCCGACCACTCGCACGTCGTCCGTGTCGTAGAACGATGGCGTCAGGCTGAGGTGGCCCTCGAGCGCGTACATCGTCCGTGTCGTAGAACGATGGCGTCAGGCTGAGGTGGCCCTCGAGCGCGTACATGACCTAGCAACGCGAGAGAGAGCGTCATCATCATCATCATAATCATTATCATCATCATCATCATCATCATCGGTGTCAGGCTGAGGTGGCCCTCGAGCGCGTACATCACCTAGCAACGCGAGAGAGAGCGTCATCATCATCATCATAATCATCGTTGCCATCATTGTCATCATCATCATCATCATTGCCGTCATCACGATTATTGTCATCATCATCATCATCATCATCATTATGATGAATCATTAGCGAAGATGAAATGGGGAGTCATGAGATGAGGAGGAGAATTGAGGAGAAATGAGAGAGAGAGAGACACGTACGTACCTGCTCAGTCTTACAGGTGACGTTCTCTCCCGTTAGCTTGTTGTATCCGTCGACGTTGTACCAGCCCTTGAGATACCAGCGAGGCAGGAACCAGACGTAGCCATCGTGAGCTGTCATCGACTGTAAACAAGCATTACCACAGTAAGAGCAGAGCTCAGAGAGGGGACGGGGAGAGAGGGAGAGAGAGAGAGAGAGAGAGAGAGAGAGAGAGAGAGAGAGAGAGAGAGAGAGAGAGAGAGAGAGAGAGAGAGAGAGAGAGAGAGAGAGAGAGAGAGAGAGAGAGAGAGAGAGAGAGAGAGAGAGAGAGAGAGAGAGAGAGAG
>NW_014577461.1:254170-257345 GCF_000485595.1 Priapulus caudatus
CATCCTCATCCACATCCTCATCCCCATCCCCATCCTCATCCACATCCCCATCCTCATCCTCATAGTCATACCCATCCCCATCCTCGTCCACATCCTCATCCTCATCCTCATCCTCATCCACATCCACATCCCCATCCTCATCCCCATCCGCCTCCTCATCCTCATCCACATCCTCATCCCCATCCCCATCCTCATCCACATCCCCATCCTCATCCCTATCCACATCCCCATCCCCATCCTTATCCCCATCACTGTCTGCATCAGCATTAGCATCAGCATCATCATCAGTGGCATCATCATCATCATCAGCAGCAGCAGCAGCAACACTGACATCAGTATCAGCATAAACATCAGTATCAGCATCAACATCAGTAGCATCAACATTAGCATCAGCATCAGCATCATCATCAACATCAGCAGCAGCATCATCATCAATATCTGCATCAGCATTAACATCAGCATCATATCTGCATCAGTATCAGCAACATCGTCTAATGAAACCCCGTAATTTGATATCGGGGAAAACGATAATTTGATGTCGAAAGCATGGAGGTTTCTTTGCAGACAAGAGTTGCATTAATTAAATCTCATTAAGCGGCGGATCCATCAAACGGACGAGTACAATTATCTCTGCACTGTCGCTGCCCCCAATGTCCCTCATGTCTCGCCTCCTACATATATCTTTTCTCCCTGCCCCTCTCTTTCATACTACACACTGTCATCTCCCCATCCATTTCTGCCTGCCTCTCTATCCGTCCCTTTGTCAGTCTCTCTGTCCGTCCATCTGTCAGTCCGCCTGGATAGATAACAAGATGTGCTGGGACAGACGTATGTAATAGATAACAGTCCGTGCTTGCACAGACATATGTAATAGATAACAGGATGTGCTGGTACAGACATATATAATAGATAACAGCATGTACCGGAACCGTTGCTGATTGCAGACTTTTTCGTTGAAGACGACACTGTCCAGAAGGTCGGGATGATCGTCAAGGTCAAACAAGTGAACAACCTTGTCCTTCTGCAGCGCCCTCCAGTGGTCGGCGATGACGTGAACGTCCTGCCACTGTCGTTCGATGATGAAACTCGGTGCGAACCAACCGAACCTGAAACAGAACACCATACATAAATGATCTATATAATGCTTCCCTCTATATAACAGCCACCTCTATTTAACGGTTCCCTCTCTATAACAGCCACCTCTACTTAACGGTTTTTCTATAGAACGGTCTCATCTATAGAATGGTGCCCTCCATATATAACAGTCCCTCTATGTAATATCCTCCTCCTCTTCCTCCACATTGACAGTCTCCTCCTCCTCCTTCCCCTCCCTACCCACGAACCAGACACACTCCCTCCTCCCAAACATACCAGAAATACTCTCTCCTCTTCTCAAGTCTTCTCAACCCACCCTGCCCACCAAAGTACCAGAAACACCCACTCCGATCCTTGCCCACCTAAATAAAACACTCCCTTCCTCCCTCACTTAGCTGAAACACTCTCCCCTCTACCAGAAACACTCCCTTTCTCCACTTCCATCAAAACAGTGTCTTCCCCCTCACTTACCAGAAAGACTCCCTCCTCCCAAACACATCATCAACACTCTCCCTCCCCTCTTCTTAAAAACACCCCTGCCCCCACGCGAACCACAAACACTCCCTCCTCCGAAACACACCAGCAACACTCCTCTCTTACCCCCTCGTACCAAATACGTTCCCTCCTCTAAAACAGTCTCCTCCTGCCCTACGTACCAGAAACACACTCTCCCCTCTTCTCAAACACCCCTTCCCGGGGAAACCCTCCCCACTCTGCATCTCATCCCATCCCTGAAAGCACACCAGCAAGACTCTCCCCTCCTCTTAACCACCCCTCCACACCCACAAAACATTATTCCCTTCCTCTCCCTCCTCTCAAACAACTCTCCCCAATTAATGAATTGTAAAAAATTAATTTTTTTTTCACGGGAGCTCTTTTTCAAAAGTCTGCGGAAAAAAATAGCGCTCGTCATGAATTTTACGGGAGCTATTTTGAGCCTCACGGGAAAGCGATTTCGGAGGTTTGAATCGCTCATCGCTCATCGCTCTCCCGTTGTATTTTCAACCCCGCGCTCCCTCCCGCGTACCTGGCAGCAGCCCCGGCTGCCGGAAGTAGTTTCCCGTGAGCGGGAACATTCCTCCGAGGTATATCTTCGCCTTCGCTCCGAGCTGCTTCGGGATCCAGCCGCTCCAGACGTGCTCGTTCGCGCGCAGCCACGCGCACGCGCCGCGCGCGTACGATCGCGCGACGCCGCCGCCGCTGCCCTGCTGCGTGTAGTTCTGCGCGAGCGTCTCGTACTGCTCCTGCGTGAAGCGAAGCCTCCGCATAAGGTGCGCCACCTCGGGCACCTGCGTAGTGAGGCCGGGCCACGCGACCTTGCGAAGCTGGTGCACCTGTAGAAGCGTGGGGGCCTGTTAGCGTGCGGCGTGCGCACAGACGCCCCCACGGCAAAGACACTTAGATAGAGGCGCGGGGGAGCGGGGCGGCGGGGGCGCGCGACGACGCGAGAGAACAAGAGAACGACTATGAGAAACAAGTGAACGCTGATGTGAACGAGAGAACGGCTTCGATTTCGCGACGATGATGAGAAACAAGAGAATGCCGATGCGACGAGTACTTGCTCACGACGGGGGCCACGAAACGAAGACAATGGCTCTATATACATGACGCCGACGGGGCGAGAAAACAAGAGAGCAGTTACGCGATGACCACACAAACCGCCACTCTCTATCCTAACAGCTCATACCAACCCTCTACCCTGGCTATCAGCTTCCATCCCACTCTACCCTGAAAGCCCCTCCCCCTCCCACTCTACCCTGGCCATCCTTCCCTCCTGCTCTACCCTGAAACCCCCTCCTGCTCTACCCTGAAACTCCCTACCCCCTCCCACTCTACCCTGGTCATCCTCCCCCTCCCACTCTACCCTGAAACCCCCTCCTGCTCTACCCGGAAACTCCCTACCCACTCCCACTCTACCCTGGCCATCCTTCCCTCCCGCTCTACCCTGAAACCCCCTCCTGCTCTACCCGGAAACTCCCTACCCACTCCCACTCTACCCTGGCCATCCTTCCCTCCCGCTCTACCCTGAAACCCCCTCCTGCTCTACCCGGAAACTCCCTACCCACTCCCACTCTACCCT
>NW_014577461.1:257355-260396 GCF_000485595.1 Priapulus caudatus
AGAGAGAGAGGGAGAGGGAGGGTGAGAGAGAGAGAGAGAGAGAGAGAGAGAGAGAGAGAGAGAGAGAAGAGAGAGGAGATGGAGAGGGACAGGGAGAGAGATTAGCGTATGTACTGTTGAGGAGTGGGCGACGATTTCTGATTATCTAGTATACATAATTGCTTTCTGCCAGCGTGACGCCGCTACGGAAGTACGCGTTAAAACCAATCAATAGTTAGCTGTTGTTTTTTCCGCCTCAAGTGCGTCACTGAAAAAAACCATTGACTGTTCAACAGCATATAAAGAATGGATATGACGGCCCTTATGTATTTCGTATTTACATTATGCCACCTGCTGTAAGAACTTAAAGTGAATAAACATCGCAACAAAAAGGCTATATACACCTACTGTGAGCATACTTGCAGTATGCAAACATCACGAAATGTTCTCATTGAGCCAGAAATGTGCTCTGATGATGAATATTTTGAATTAACCCGTCGGAAGCGGTTTTGGCGAAAATACAAATAAATTATGTTGAGCGAAGTGTCAGTTGAGGACGCTAAACCGTAACCCTACGCTAGCGCAAATAGTTCCTGGAACGAAAACACTATTTTTGTTTCCTGATTGTATATGTAATGTACATAACATGTGATTTAAACAAATTTCACAATTTCGTACGGAGTAAACATCGAAAAATGATGCATAACATGTATTATGACTGTTATCACAGAAAAGAACTGTTAATGCAGCACGACGTTCGCTCAGTTGTGGACCGGATGTGTAAACACTGTAAACATCCTGTGGTGCTACTTTCGTAACCCTCGTTTAGATTTTATGAAGAAATGTTGTGAAAGTAGCAACACAAATAAGTTGTAGTGAATTTTTGCAACATAGACGAGCTCACAGTATGCATATCACATCTAGCTCTATCACATATCACATCTAGCTGCGCGGTTTATCCACTTTAAGACCGTTATAAGTCAAGGTCAAAAAGAGGGACGCGAGGGAGCATGATGATTAGACAGAGGGGAAAGTGAGTGCTCACTCTCTCTCTCCTTCTCTCTCTCTCTCTCTCTCTCTCTCTCTCTCTCTCTCTCTNTATATATACATTACATCAGGAGCGTATAATGACAAATATATTTGTCATTATACGCTCCTGATTACATACATACATATATATGATTGTATCTGTGCATATGCATGCGTCCATGTATGTGTATACGTATATGTATAAAGACAATAAAATGCCACTATATTTGTCATTATCAGCAGGAGTTAATAAAGACCAACTTTATTAACTCCTGATATCAGGGCTACTGCTGGCGTTCGCCATCTTCACAAAATGCGATAAATAAATCACCAAGTGGCGAAAATAAATCGCGAATGATTTAACTGGTCACAAAATCACGTTTGAATAACGAAATCGTCAAATTGCAGTGCCGTGTCGTAAAATGTTTTCGCACGCCTCTTTTCCCACACCCATCACCTGTTTATGGCATGCTTAGCACATACGATACAGTGAAAAGTCCCTATAGTTTTTCAATAATGGCTAAAAATGTACTTTGGTCGCTCAACTGGCTCAAGTGTTGGCTCAAGCTGTAAAACATCCAGAGGGAGCCCTGCATATGTATGTGTATATATATATGATTGTACATAGCTGCTGCATGGACTAGTGGTGCACCCTGCTGGCGGCTGACTGTCGCTGCGTCTGTCTCTAGTGTCGTGGGAGGCAGACATTAATAATTGCCAGTGTTGCCTGACATCATCGTTGTCGAGGCAGCAGAGACGCTAATTAACTCGCGATTACTCATCGTGCGCAGCCTCCCTTCCATTCATGGTGAAGCCTCGCACACGCCCGCACACAATTCATCGCGAACAGAGGAGGATGCTGCGAATGCGCGCGTCGTGTGGCATCAAGAATACTGAAGCCATGCATCGTGTCGTCCTAAATAATGTAACATCTCAATCCTCATCCACACCCCCATCCCCATCCCCATCCCCATCCCCATCCTCATCCCCATCCCCATCCTCATCCCCATCCTCATCCCCATCCTCATCCCCATCCTCATCCCCATCCTCATCCACACCCCCATCCTCATNGCACGCAGCACGCATGCACGCACACAGCACGCACGCACGCACGTACGCACACACACAAGCACGCAGCACGCACGTAGCATGCATGCACGCACGCACGCAACACACACACACGCACGTACGCACGCACGCAGCACGCATGCACGCACACACGCACGCACGCACGCACGCAGCACACACACACGCACGTACGCACGCACGCAGCACGCATGCACGCACGCACGCAACACACACGCACGCACGCACACGCACACACGCAGCACACACGCATCCAGTCTGTAGGANCGTGTGTACGTACCTGTGTTCTACGTTCTGCGGCACTGTGCGGAAGAAGTAAGGGTAGTTGGTGCGGTCGTACCTGTGCGTGTGTGCGTACGTACCTGTGCGTGTGTGCATACCTGTGCGTGCGTGCGTACGTATCTGTGTGTGCGTGCGTACCTGTGCGTGAGTGCGTGTGTACGTACCTGTGTTCTACGTTCTGCAGAACTGTGCAGAAGAAGTAAGGGTAGTTGGTGCGTACGTACCTGTGTGCGCGTGTGTACGTACCTGTGTTCTACGTTCTGCGGCACTGTGCGGAAGAAGTAAGGGTAGTTGGTGCGGTCGTACCTGTGTGCGCGTGCGTACCTGTGTGCGCGTGTGTACGTACCTGTACGTGCGTGCTACAGGTACGCACACACGCACACACAGGTACGCACACATGTACGCACGCACTTGTGCGTGTGTACGTACCTGTGTTCTACGTTCTGCGGCACTGTGCGGAAGAAGTAAGGGTAGTTGGTGCGTGCGTACCTGTGCGTGAGTGTGTACGTACCTTTGCGTGAGTGCGTGTGTACGTACCTGTGTTCTACGTTCTGCGGCATTGTGCGGAAGAAGTAAGAGTAGTTGGTGTGTACGTACCTGTGCGTGTGTGCGTACCTGTACGTGCGTGTGTACGTACCTGTGCGTGTGTACGTACCTGTACGTGC
>NW_014577461.1:261867-262314 GCF_000485595.1 Priapulus caudatus
GAGAGAGAGAGAGATAGATAGATAGATAGATAGAGAGAGAGCGAGAGAGCGAGAGAGAGAGAGAGAGCGAGAGAGCGAGAGAGCGAGTGCAGACTCACCGACGACGCCGGCGATGTTGTGCGTGGCGTTGCAGGTGATGTAACGTATGAATATCTTCATGACGATGTCCGCCTGGCAGCGCGTGTCCTCGGTTAGCAGGGCCAGCTCGTAGTCCTGCAGGATGTCAGCGTTCGAGTTCACCGACTCCAGGGCCATGTCGGCCGCTGCAACGATGATGTGAGGCAGACGATGTGATTACTGCTGCTGCTGCTGCCTCCTCCTTCCTCCTACTACTCCTCATCGGCAGTCTCCTCCTCTGCTTCAACAGTCTCCTCCTCCTCCTCCTCGTTGACAGTCTACTCCTCCTCCTCCTCCTCCTCCTCCTCCTTTTTTCGACAGTCTACTCCT
>NW_014577462.1:0-39340 GCF_000485595.1 Priapulus caudatus
AAAAGACCGCATGTCCCTACGATGCCTCATACGCTGATATAATGACGGTGAAAATCTGGCTATTTTCGGGCCGAAAACGACCGTCGGATCGAGTTTTACTGCCGAGCTGCTCTTCGTGCACGTTTTGAGTGTACTGTACTGTTGGGCTTCCGGGATCGCTGTTGTTGTCCGCGCTGACTCGATAACTTCATCTACTAAGGCGTCTACATCCAGCGTAAGGGCAGGTCATCACCATGGCTGATAATAACAAGACGTTTTTGATGGCGTAATGGCTCGTCACATGACTGAACAGTGCCGACCAAAGAAAAAACTCACTCGACCGAGGCAACAAGAGAGAAAAAATAGAAAAAGAAGAAAGACCAGCAAAAGAAAAGAAAACAAAAGATAGTAGAAGGAAAATAATTTTCCATTGTCACAGTGAATGACGAAAGAACGCGAGGTTCCCGAAGCTATGGCGCAGAACGAGAGACAGTCGCAGCCACTACAGTATCCGTCGAGTCGGTTTTTCGCAAAAATACGCAGATTTTCACGCGCTCATTACTCTCAGCGTAGAGGCATCGTAGGGACAAGCGGTTTGTTTTTATAAGTTAGGCAAGGTAAGGCGACAAGCTGATCCAAATAATACAAGCAAGAATCGTCAAAATAAAACGGGGCAAAGTTTATATTCGTCTAATATGCAGCATGTTTCAGCATTTACGCGTTGTACCGCTCTCCTGCTTAAATACGCTCTTGGTATTAATTTTTTTTTTTCTAGTCTTTGTTTCGGTAATTTTCTACTGGAACTCTAGATCAGTCTTATCATCTTTATCTTTAGTAAACCTGTGACATTGAAAGCTTCTCGATCTTCTGCTGTTGGCAGCGTTAATCTCCCGATTTGATCAACCCTGAACTCCATCCTCGTTATAACATATATATAGCTAGTCCTTTGGACTCTGAAGAGTTACCATTGAGAGATTAATTCGTGCCTCACCTTGCGTTAAGTAGTGAACGGTTTCCTAGACCACTTAGTTCCTGAAACAGTAATCAGAAACATGTTAAACTTAAACTAATTAAAAATAAGGCCCTCTACACTGTGACAGTCTGTATAAACTAAAACTCTACAAAGACATTTGGCACTACAGTACACCTATTTTTTTTTTTTAATTAGGCAATTAATCCCATCATAATACAAATACATAAGCAATACTGTTTACCAAAAATTCTGAATTGGCATAAATGGATAACTACTTCAAGGGATCAGTATATACCAACAACAAGTCCGACGAGCCGACAGCTGCCTCATCTAGACTCTACTGGCGGGGTGACTCTTTGGGTGGAATGGGCTGAGATTCCTCGTAAAACCCTGTTAGTCCAATTGTGTTCACCAATACTACGCCCTGACCAGTGAATGGCACAGGATGGTATCAGGACCTTTCAAAAGGAATTTCGTTGGGGATCGTTATAACAGTTGCCATCGAGATGGGCGCGTACGTTTAAGTGTCTTCAGATTAAAGATGGAAGCTGCTCATCGTATGTAGTAGCAACAAACGTATGTTGTCAAGACCAGAACTAGGTAAGGCACTCATCCATTTTACCTACGGCACAAAGCCTAGCAGGCTTGCCAATAGAGAGGCTGCCACTGTAACGCCAATTACCGGGCAGGCACAAGAACTACGACAGTACACACTACCATGCACCGGGGCCAGTAGCATACGTTACATGTAACATACTGACAGTACAGGAATGGCCCATAGACAATTATACCATTTAAGGAAGGCATAAACCCTTCTTACAACCCAAATTTAGCCTTTTGAAATTTCAGCTGTGACATTCTTGTAGCTCATACCATCCAGGCATGTATATCGCATCTACTACGCAAACCCGGCCAAAGCTCAAATTCTTCTAACAGACCAGTAAAGGGGAAATCCATCGTTTTAAGCCCTCCTCTTGAGGGTGCAATAAAGCTCTAGTCCGAGACCCACTTACTCCTTCGCATGTCAGAGTGACGGGATCATTTACCATGATCCTTTCAATAAAGCCATAAAATGCTAGTCACCGCTGAAACAAAGAAAGTTTTTCAATCGCTCGCACGCTACACATGTCCGCTCAGAAACATGTCTAAAATCTGCCCTGTGGCGCATTGACCTTTGACTCCTGTGACCTCCAATTTTCCGGCACAGTGACATGCTTTTCCTACATGGATCTCATACACCGACTATCCGACCTAGGTGCGACCGGGTTTAGATTGTGGGCCGCATTCTCTGCATTTTCCTCACTATACCTTAAGGTTTAAGAGCGAAGTGAATCGGTTCCCACCTTCTTCTACACCTCTTGACCTTTGACTTTGACCCACAAGCTTCGACATCCCAAACTCGTTTGACGACTCCCCCCGATGTGCCGAATGATGTGAACCGTAAAGTCGAGGCAGATTCAAGATTTTGTGCCCACTGTTGACGGACGGACGGACGGCACGAAACGATCATGCAATTCTATCAAGCTGCATCTGACTATGTCAGATGAGCTACACAGACCGCGCAGCGCGTGTCTTGGGTGCTCATGTGAGGTCTGTTGCTACGATGTTATAAACGTTAAAATTTCAGTCGTGCGTCGTACACATTATGTAGGCGCAGATATGCAGCCATGCTGCAGTTGCGTACACATATTGTTAGGACACGCGGCCCACTATCGCAGATGGAGGTAGGGGGGAGGTGGGAGGGGCGGGGAGGGGATGGGGCGAGGGAAAAGGGGATGGTGGGGGGAGGGGACTCTAATAGCAAAAGCAGTTCAACGTTACGCTCCCTCGCCTTTGTTAACCGTTCAAAAATCCATAGTTTAAATGATTGTTTTATATTAACAAGGTAGGACAGCTGATCAATAATACTGCAAAGAATCGTCAAAATAAAACGGGGAAAGTTTATTAATCGACTAATACTGCAACATGGTTTCAGCATTTCACCGTTGTACGCTCTCCTTCTTTATACGCTCTTGATAATACATAATAAAATTTCAGGTCAATTGAGGACCGTTATAAGGCTGTTTCTGAGACTGCACAGACCAGATCCATAATTGGGCTTGGAATCTCATGCTATCGAGCAAAGCCTAGCAGTTTCGTCTCTAAACAACACCCCAGGGATTCCGCAGAACAAAAGCATGATAGCGGAGAAGACGAAATGGCTAATGGTCACAATCCGCAGCTAACGCTAACCGGTTCCTGCACTGGTGCTAAAGTGGTGGCAGAATATGGTGAGATGCAAGGTGAAGACACAGTCATGGAAGACGCAATGCAATATGGCAGCACGATCGGTGGCGGTGCAAGGAAAGGTGGTTCAGCAGAGAGCGAGAGTGCGAGCTCGCGTCCTGAGCGCGAACTGTGTACGGAATACACCGTGCAGACGTTCAGCATTACCGTGCTCTGTTCGGAAAGTTACGTCGTCGAACCTGCCGCGCTGCAGTTCCTTGTGTCTCACGGGTTTGATTTCAACAAGCAGTACACAACCGGCGTTCCCTACTACAGGGGTAATGATAAGGTGAGTTAATTTTAAATTAACCTTGCATAGATGGATGTTAGGTACTTTACTGCAGTCTCGCTCACACAAGAAAATGTATGTCAGGGTTCTCCCTACGTTGCGCAAACGGCGCCCCGTTTGGGAAAACTCCCCCCCCCTGTTTCAATCCTTGCGCCCCGTTTAAATTACCTCCGCCCCGATTAAATTCCACCACAATAAAAGTTTGCCAGCGCGGGAATCGATCGTCAAGAATTCTCATTCGACCAGGACACCCGGCGAGTGTATTTTTACCGTGCCACGCATGCACTGCACACAATACACAAGTACAAACAGTCAACCTGTCCCACACCAATCACTAACTGGTACACCGACTCGCTTCTTATATACTTACAGACCCAATACCGATTCTATGGCAGGGCTGTGCGTTGACGATTTTTTTCACGCATTAATAGTGGTACGAAAAAAAAGCGCCCCCCGGAACCCCCCCTAGTTCTCCCCCCCTCCCCTCCCCCCTGTTTCGAATTTCATCCTGGGGAGAACCCTGTATGTGCATCATTGCCCTGGCTGCAGGCTTTGTTAATTATGTTTAGATGATCGGGCCGCAAGAGCTTATTGCACTCTTATTTCTTTCATTTCGTACACGTTTTCTTATGTTTTTCACATATATTAAAGCGCGCGCTCTTTCGGTGAGTCAGTTTAAGTACGTGACTCATTGAATGTGGTCGTGCTCTCATGATTGCACTTGCTGTATGTGACGTCCTATATAGCGCTCGAGATACGAATTTTTCAAGATACGAACAAATCTGTGGAACGAATTAAATTCGTATCTCGGGGGTCCAGTGTATATACTCATTATATTTATGTAGTGTATTAACTATTATAGACTAATCGTTACCCTCGCAGCGTGACGACGACGACGAGGCGTGCCTGCTGCGGCGCGTCGTCACCGAGCTCGTCGCCTGCCGGCGCGTCGTCGCGCTCCACAACGGCTTCATCGACCTCGTGTTCACCTACGCGAACCTGTACGCCCGCGCTGCCCGCCCGACCCTCGCCACGTTCCCTCGCCGACCCTCTCGCAGATGTTCGCCGGCGCGGCGTGTTCGACACGAGCACATAGCGGAGTTCGGCGCGCGCCTGCCCGCCTCCTATCTGGAGTACGTCTACCGCAAGTGGTGCGTATGCGTCGCCGAATCGATTCCCATCGCGGCCGTCCGCGGCTACTTCTTAGCCGATCGGACGGGGTTTCGTCTGCAGATGTATGTGACGATGTCTGCCACGATGTTTGCTGATGATGTCTTCAGATGTAGTGTGACCGATTCGTGCACGACTGTCTGAGATGTATGTGACGACGTGTATGCAGATGTATTGTGACGATCGTATGCAGATGTAATGCAGATGATATGTGACGATGTCTGCCAGATGGTATGTGACAATGCTCCGCCCACGCCGCAGATGTATCGCTGATTCGATGTCCTGCAGCATGTACTGTGACCCCGATGTCTGCAGATGTTTCATCTGTGATGATGTCTTGCAAGATGGTATTGCTGACCCCGATGTCTGCCACGATGTATGTGCACGCATGTCTGACCAATGCATATGTTGACGAATGTCTGCAGATGTATGTGACGCATGTTCTGCAGATGTAGCTGTGATGATGCTCTTGCAGCATGTAATGTGACGATGTTCTGCTGCATTTATGTGACGATGTTGCCCAGATGTACTGTGATGATGTCTAGGCTGATGTATGTGACGATGTCTGCAGATGTATGTGACGATGTCTGCAGATGTATGTGACGATGTCTGCAGATGTATGTGATGATGTCTGCAGATGTATGTGACGATGTCTGCTGATTTATGTGACGATGTCTGAGAGTCCATTTCAATGTTCGACGATGTCAAGGTCACGTTGTGGTCACCGATTAGAAGCGCGACACAACACACACAAATGATCGATGAGTAACCAATCAACTTCGTATATCTCACTGAACGTAAAGCCTGGTAAAATGCAATACAGAGTAACACACGTGTGCTTGTGTGTGCACGTGAGCCTGCTGTTGAGAGCAAGTCTGAGAATACGACCTTGCTTGCGTGACCTACATACGGTCGGCCACCTGCACAGGTTGAAGCCTCGCAAACATGCTGATCCGGGATTGGTCGACTGAACTCTGGCAGTGTCTATAGCTCACTTGTAAATGATATTATTTTAGATATATGCTACTTTATTTGATTATTCTTGATTTTACTGATTATAACTTCCACTCAAGGGAAATTGTGAAAGTGTCATTTACAGACAGGTGTTTGTTCTTTAGAGTTGCCCACTAACACAGGCTAAACGGTTGCTAAAGGACCATCACTTATCTATAAAGGCCACTTTTAGCGTTTATGTAGAGGTTTGGTAGTGGTTGCCAACGTGGATACAATCTGGTATAATATGAGACATGGGCAACTTCGATTTGTTGGGGTTTGTTAGGTATTTTTAATGTTTTGAAAAAATTGGCATAGTACTTAAGAGAGTACATGGTACCAAAGAAAACATAACGTCATTGCTTGTGTTTGTACAGTTTGTTTGTCCCAGCATTATTGTCAGTTAGCTGTTTTTAATTCCTGTGATAAACTTAAAGGTGGAAAAATGCATCAAACTATTTTTTAGTATGGTATCATTTGATGTTTGATGACACTATATGTGTGAATGGGTGTTCATGTTCATTTTTCTTTTGTTGTTCAAGCCAAAGAGACAATTTTGCTGAGGCTCAGGGGTCTAAACGACATATAGGCATTCACTTTCTTGACTACCGTGACTGCGCTGGTTTTGTTGACTACAGACCTTGTGGGCTAGACATGGGAGACCACACTGGAAGTCCTTTCTGCAAGCGTTATGGTGTAAGTGGCAGCTGACTTGGTTAAGCAGCAAGTAGCAGTAAACTGAAATTTTACAAAAGGTTAACATTCATACCAAATTAACAATTATTGTAAGAACATATGGTTACGGGTATTTGGCGCAAGGTAAAAATCGAACTGATTCCAAGATTGCCAATCACAAAATATAAGTGCATGGCAAATTCTCTCTACATGTCAAATGTACGTAGATTTAACGGGTTGCATGCTTCCGTAATTTTTACAGTATATTACCCGCGTTCCTTCGTTAGAGGTTACGGAGGTGTTTGCCTGCAACCTTTACAGTATATTACCCGTCATACCTTCGTTAAGAGTTTACAGAGGTGTTTGCTTGTAAATTTTTTATTTATTTTTTTCACTTCAGTGCTAGAGTTGGATGAGTTTTATTAATTTATCGCAGACTGTTTGCATGTTTTGCTTGTAAAATTTTATAGTTTTATTTTACTTCAGTGCTAGAGGTGGATCAGTTTTAGTAACGGTGACTGTGTGTGTACGTGTTGGCAGGCACACGGCTGGTGTCCCGCGGGAACGAGCTGCGAGCTCAGCCACGACATCGACGTCATCCTCGACAACGATGGCTGCACGATCGAGCGGAAGAAGCGCAGGCGCACGCGCAAGCGAACCCACCAGCGGCAGCTGAAACACGGCGAGGCGGCGGCGGTCGTCGTCGACGCCTCGAGTCGAGATGCGGAGGTCGTCGATGCCTCAAGTCGAGACGCGGAGGTCGTCGACGCCTTGTGTTACGGCGAGCCCATGGGCGAGACAGCCGGTCAGTCAGTCGGTCAGCTCGCTGACACCAACAGCGGACCGGCGAGCATGGATCGTTCGTCCGTTATCGACGAGGCTGCTCGTGGTGAACACGCGTTTGTTGTCACTCGCGATGGAGGCGAACGAAATGGGAGCACGGGAACCGAGGAAAGTTTGCTAGAGGCAGGGGATGCCGCCTCGGTTAGCCGTGCTGTTAAGGATTACTCAGTGAAGCACACGGGCGGCCACAGGGCTGGCTACGACGCCTTCATGACTGGTTTTGCTATGGCCTACTACATACGCAAACACGGAGATTTGAAGTCGCCTGGCTTTGGACTTGGACGGTTCGAGAACAGGCTGTGTCTCAGTGGTAAAGACGTTGGGCTACTTATTTCTAAAAGTACGTTTGTTAAGAATTCCAAGTATCACACAGAAAAGCTCGAAAGAATAGAAAATGCGCAATTGAACATTACACATTAGCATTTCTTTGTATAAGAATAGTAGTTAATAAAAAGCTTCAGTGACTCATTATTCCTTACAGTGATGTATGTTGGTTCTTCTCATTAATCAAAACAGATGGGTGCATTTGCACTTATAGAATCGTTTGGGTTTTCATTTATAATATACATATATTTATATAATTTCATTCCATCATTTAAAAGTGGCCACTATCATTTCACTGTTGTTAAATCATTACGGGCATACAATGTAAATGATTCATTTTCAATATTTATTTAGATAAGGAGGCTGCATAGGTATAGGTTTAGTAATAAAATAAGAAGTCATGGACTTTATTTTACACTAACATACAGTTTACAAGCATTTCATGTTTATATATAATTGGTGCATGAAAAAAGCAACTCGATTATTGCATCTAACAAACTACTCGACCCCATAGTAAAACCACCAAAAATGTAAAATTATACTATATCATGTAGACGAAAGAATCGTCTATACATTGCATGAAGTTGAAAATTACGCAAACATTCATGTGATACTATACATCATATACGCATGTTACTATGTTTATGGCCAAAATTAAATACACGAACATGCTGTATAAATGTGAACCATTATAATGAATAGTTAATAAGTAATAGCCTCCTCTCCTGCAGATATATGTTGCAATTATATCATTTTTACATAATAAAACTTACCCACATGTAAACATTTTCCTTACGCTCTTCGTGACACGTAGTATTGAGTATTTTATAAACAGGACTAGTATACAGTAACTGCTATCAGCAACCTTTCTACATGTTCATTATTATCTAATTCTACAGAGCCAATAATTAAACAAGGCTCTATAAATGTTTATGAGATAAATTTGATTTTATTCGCAACAAATTTAGAGAGCACCATTTTGTCCTCAAATGTTAGTATAAAATTATCCTTGTTCGTTTTTTTTTTCAATGAAATTACTCCTTTTCGGCATACAAAATTCTGATGGTTTTCCACAGACAAGCTAACTCTATGAAACTAAATGGCTGCCCATAACAGATGCAAGATTTTAATTAAGAGAACTATCACGAAGTTGAGACAGTGGTCTGGACAGTTCAATGGAAAACTAATACATGCCGTATTAAAAAGGTGTAAAATAATATTTGTCATATGCATCTATAACCACACTTATAGACATTGGAGCTGTGTCCACAACATCTTTTTTGCTCAAGCACCCTTACACCTTCTCTAAAACGCTTATGTTTACGACTAATATAGCACATGCATATCACAATTGCATTACAATTGAAATGTGGTCAGTTGAGTTTTTGCATAGGTGTTGGCTACCAGTAAATTTTCCAACAGGATACATGCGAACCAAATTTGTCCAAACCAGGAATCTGACACATTTGTCATTATTCACCGCTGATGCGAACAGAGCGAGTACCTTGACATTATTCGTGGTCAGAAGGGACGCAATCAGGATAGCATCGGGAGTAGCGGAAACAAGTGGTCATCTGGTTGTTCTTGCAATAATGAGGGATCTCAGCGTGGGTACCTGAAGACGAAATTCAAGTGATCCCGATTAATGACCGCTCTACAAAAGGATATAACTAAGGAAAAGCTCTATAACACGTACCTACAAAAGGAAAACACTTGCACACGTGCAACGCGACATATTAAGCACCAGACTTGAACACGGGAGATCACAGGTTAGATAAGCTTAAACAACTACACTTTCATCAAGGATGTAAATGTCACACGGAAACAACTCGACTCGATTATTTTGCAGCCAGAGCAACCAACGATACCGTCGTGTGGGGTCGAGTTCATAAATTTGTGTGCACGTATAAAGTTTCATGCATAGTTGTTGTATTTTTAATTAAAAAGTTCTACTACATAACTATATAACTCAGGCCCGTAGCCAGCTTTATATTGGGGGGGGGTTCGTTTTTTAATGTTGGCAATTTGCTCGGCAGGGGCGTGAACAGGATTTGTACCAGGGGGGGTCTAACCGTAACCCAAAGTTGCGAGCACGCGAAGGGGGGGGCCCTCCCCCAGAATTTTTTTTAAAATTACACCCCCTCAGATGCGTTTTCTGCGCGAGCAAGGGGGGGTCCGGACTCCCTGGACCCCCCTGTACACGCCCCTGCTCGGGCGCGAAGCGACCAGGCGAGGGAGCCAAGCGACCGAGCGGGGGGAGGGTGTGGGAGGGGGGTGTTCACTGTTCACCCTCCCGCACGATGAAGATTTTGCAATTATTACACTAAAATGGAGCGACCTGAGGTGAAATTCTTGCAAATTTTCAAACAAAATTTTTTTTTGCTTGGGGGGGGAGGGGGGGGGGGGGTTCGTTCGAACCCCCCGAACCCCCCCTGGCTACGGGCCTGTAACTTGACTGTGCATCATACTAAAGATAAAAATGCAAGTGTATGAAAACTATATACATGTACAACATAATTCCATCCATAGCTGAAAAAATCAAGCGAAAATTGTAACCATTTAAAAGGTCAATACGTGCAGTTTGTAAAACAATGCAAGGAAACCAAACAAACTAATGTGGTCAGGTAAGTTTGAAAACCTAAAGCGGATATACCTGCTTCATGTATCCTCGTTAAGGCGACTACAAGCGATCTGTTATGCAGCTATGTGCGTAAGAATAATTAACAGTTTAGTCCACAAAAATGTGTCCTCATGAGAGCCTAAACATCTGAGTATAACTATCTGCATACATCTGTTATAAAAATTCTTCGTTATTAGGTCTTTGAAGTACTATTACAGAAAATGAAAGTACACCCCTAGTTTAACTTGAGTTTTTAATCTGACAGGTCTCACTGACAAATATTTTGCTACCTACGTTAATTGGCTATCATAGACAGGTGCACAACTTTGGCTTCTGTCATAATAGACACTAACTATGTGAGAGAATATGAAACTCCTGACAATCATTACACAAGAAATACGTAGAGCCGATAAAACAAAGTGAAATTGTACCACACTCACTCTTCAACGGTCTTGCTCTCAGTGACCTCCACCGACGTAGACTCCTGTATGTAGTCGTAGCTGACGTTGCGGTCCCCGATACTGGCCATGCTGTTCATCGTACCGTGGTTGTGCCTACCACCACTGCTCTGCGCTACCGCTCCTCCGTACCCACGGTCTTCGAGTGCCTGACTACTGCTACTATATCCACGACTCTGTTGTTGTCCGCCTGCTCCGTGACCGCGGCTATCCTGCCCGCCACTGCTATACTCGCGACTTTCCTCGAACTTGCTCTCCTGCGTCTGGGTCTCATTGTAATCGCGACTCTCCTGAGCGCCTCCACCGTATCCCCCGCTGGCCTGGGCCCCGCCACTGTATCCGCGACTCTCCTCGGCCCCGCCACTGTATCCGCGACTCTCCTGGGCCCCGCCGCTGTATCCGCGACTCTCCTGGGCCCCGCCGCTGTATCCACGACTCTCCTGGGCCCCGCCGCTGTATCCACGACTCTCCTGGGCCCCGCCACTGTATCCGTGACTCTCCTGGGCCCCGCCACTGTATCCGTGACTCTCCTGGGCCCCGCCACTGTATCCGCGACTCTCCTGGGCCCCGCCACTGTATCCGCGACCCTCCTGGGCCCCGCCACTGCCACGACTCTCCTGGACATTGCTGCTCCTGGCATAGGCACTAGTTTCCTGAACCTGCCCCGCTCCACCGTAAGCATTCAGACCTCTACTCGAGGCGCCCTGTCCTCCCCTTCCGCCTTCTCCCCCAGCGGCGTGGTGACCCGATCCGGAAGCGGCGCCGCCATGCTGCATGGATTCGTGATGACGACTGCCACTGTAGGCGCTTTGGGCGACGCCTGCAGCGGCCGGCGCGGCGTGTATTGCCGCAGTGCTGTAGCCGGCGCTCCCACCTCCGTACGCGCCACCGCCGCCGCCTCCGCCGCCGCCGCCGCCTCCCTGGTACGCGGCGCTGTAGGCATCGTGATTGTAGACGCTGCCCTGGTGGTGATCGAGGCTGCTGTCATAGCCGCGGTTGTCAAAGTTCTGCGCCGTCTGGTAGGTGCCCTGGCCGTTGCCGTACGCTCCGCCGCCCCCGCCTACGCCTCCGCCTCCGCCGCCGTGCCGGTGACTGTACTCGCTCGCGTTCTCGTGACCGAGCGTGTTCGCGCTGTACGGCCGGCTGGCGACCTTCTCTTTCTTCGACGTCCTCCTGTATCCGGGAAGAAAGGTTTATGCAATTCATTACTCGGAATGGGTTTACGGAATTCGTTACTCGGAATAGGTTTACGGAATTCGTTACTCGGAATAGGTTTATGCAATTCATTACTCGGAATAGGTTTACGGAATTCATTAGTCGGAATAGGCTTACGGAATTCGTTACTCGGAATAGGTTTACGGAATTCATTAGTCGGAATAGGTTTACGGAATTCATTACTCGGAATAGGTTTACGGAATTCGTTACTCGGAATAGGTTTACAGAATTCATTAGTCGGAATAGGTTTACGGAATTCATTACTCAGAATAGGTTTACGGAATTCATTAGTCAGAATAGGTTTACGGAATTCATTACTCGGAATCGGTTTACGGAATTAATTAGTCGGAATAGGTTTACGGAATTCATTACTCGGAATCGGTTTCGGGAAAGGTACACAGATATCTCGGAGTCAATGTGAAATGCGAGTTATGCGGAATAGGGCACGGAACAAAAGTTATTTTGAACAGGTGTCGAACTGAAATTTTTAGCAACAGGGTTATGTATTAGTTACTCTGGAGCTTAAAGCCGTGAGTAAAGCTGCTAATCATATAATTAATGTTCGTTATCTATATCACAGCTACGACGTCTCACTTTACATATGTATAGCATGTTTGCATATTGTATGTGTCAGACATTTAGATGTCTTAAAAGATAGAAATACATAAATTGGTACGTTAACAGTTAAACTGAATTTAAGAAATAGAAATATTCCTACTCATAGCATATAACATCAGTCTTCTGTAAAAACGTGTGATATCACCAACAACACTTAACACGTACTACATGCCTCAAACCACATACATTAACAACATGCCTGTATTTGCCCTTAATGTCATCACAAATAACATTCTTGTTATAAAGAACATAGATCACAGTACACAAACCACATCGATGTGCAGAACCCTAACTGTTTCGCTTCAAGACCTAAAATTTGGAGACCTAATTCAGTAGAACGTACTTCCTGGTGCCTTTCGACCGGTAACTTTATGTACATTCTAATGAAGCCATGCACACCAAACAGCAAAACACGAACACTGGGTTCCAATCTATTGGAACTTTGCTGCCATCAACAACGGAAAGAACTATATCACGTCCACTCCACAAACACGTGCCGATACTGACAGCAAGTCTCACCCGGTTAATACCGCAGAGGATTTGCATTTGTTTGGGAAGGGGGAGCAGTATTTGGCTGTGATGGTGCAACCCGCTTCGGAGACATACTAGAGAAGTAAATGTGATAAAAACTCATGAGTACCAACACATATACGCACGCGGACACGCACGCACACACGCAAACACGCACGCACGCACGCACGCACGCGGCCAGTATTTGGTTCACCATCTCAGGCAAAATTCCGAGTTAGCATCTAGTACCGTGCTAGGGAATTCTGCTCGAACGTAACACAGGTGTTGCGAGGCCGCAAGAAAGCCGAAGACATGAATGTGTACGCAAACAATTACGACGAAAGCACTGAGAATTGAAGGAACCTGCACAAAGCTCAATCAACAACTTCTGACAGTACCCTTCATAATACTACGTAACAACAATGTTGAGATTCCCTAGGTACTACTATACCTCCTATCGTTTCGTGTCTGGGTATAGATCTTTCGTCACTAATCACCTGCATCATCAATAGTAATGAATTCCCATTAATAATTAAGATCGTACGCATCACCTACCTCTTCCAGAGGCACAGAGCAAGTGCCAGGATGAGTATGATGAGCAGAAGAGACAAGATGATGATCACGGGAATGAGCCAACGCTGCAAACACACAAAGCAAACGTCAGCTAACTAACACGAGTCTGAATTAAAATGCTATGAGATTAACAACTGGTCTTCCTTTCTCTCAATTCTGTCATTTCTCTCATGCTATTCACCCTGTTCTCGCCAAAAAGAAAGTACAAAGTGAAATTATAAATACAAATATGTTATGGCTTAAGCATTATACATGCATTACGCAATCAGAGATATAAAGAACATTTACGCGTGAGGCGACTGTGAATAAAATTGGCAAAAATTCAGAATATTAGATTATCGTAATAATGTCTCACACACCGTAATCCTGTCTACATACCCATTTGCTGCCGCCGCCGCCAGCTCTGAGAACGTCGGCTGTGACAAGCTCAAGGGCCGTCTCCGGCAGGGGACTTGGAGGCTGCTTTAGATCAGGCAGGATGGCAGGAGACGCGATGCTATCATTGACTGTCACCTTGTAGTCTATCATCGTGACGGGATCTCTGTAATTTTTCCATCAAATTTACGCTCTTTAATCAAAACACGTGAAAAATAAACACACGTTCACGTATTTATCTGTGCACGTTCATATAGATGTTCAGTGGCATAGCCAGGATCTTTTAATGGGGGGGGGGGCAAAACCAGCAAACTGCGCAAAATAGTGGATGACTTAATAGGTTCCTCCGCCTCCCTCTCCACACCCTACGATCCCCCACCTCTCAGCTCTGCAATCTTTGTTTTGGGAGCCATGCGAAAAGCCGACATTTTTGTTTGTTGTTCTCTGCTCCCAAGATATGTAACTGTAACATGTTGACAGTATACTTGCAGGCAAACAAATAAATAAATGGAGATGAAACTCACCGGTCTCTGGTGACGTATTTCTCAGTATCGTAGTGGACATCCTCGACCAGAATTCCACCAGGAGGCACGTACTCTGTAAGAACAATTATAAAACACTGTACGTATGATGACATATTATACAAATTTTTACAGCGACTGTTGCATAAACCTGCAGTTTATCAACACCTGATTGTTGTATCTGACATAAGCAGAACGAATACACAATCACAGGCACAGCTAGGTTCCATACAAGAAACACACAAGCATATGAATGCACTCAGGCATGCATGCATGCATGCATACACACACATAAATATTCTACAGGTATTATATTATTCGAAGGATTTAAGTTAACCGATGTTTCCTTGTTCTTGTTTTACATTGCTACATTAAAGCTGTTAAAATCAGGTCAAGCAACATTAGGAGTGTACACAGCGGTGAACACAGTTTCCCTCGGATTACACAACTATAAACGCCTACTTCTGCTGCGCAAATGCTACAAATTTGTTTATTACTGTGACTAAACAAGTGAAAGAGTCATCCATCAACGGACTTGCTGATCGCTTGCATACCTGCATTTCTCACTGCCCACTGCCCTTGCAAGGAGGTGGCCGTCTCCTTCTCGTCAGTGTACATGACAGCCTTGAGCCGAGGAACGCAGCCACACAGCTTGTTGAATGTGGGCAGCGTCTTATTAATCTGCACGGTAAGTAAACTCTCACAATGAGAACATGGTCAAATAGCACGCACAGGGAGCCCATATACTTCTACCACAGTCTATAACTCAATTTCACTACTTTAAAGTCTTTAATTATTGGCTCCTTGTTGCTATAATAACATCTATCACTGAGCTCTCTATTACTACTTTACAATGCAAATGCAGTAAAATTCTTTACAATTTGGCTCATGCCACGCATGGTGTTCCACGAAGAACCAGGTAATTGTTGTGGTACCATTGAAACCTAATTAAAAAATCGTGTGGTGTTGATAGTACTTTCTATTAGATGAGGTTACATACGTGTACCAATTATTTTTATACAGAGGACTATATTCTGTTGATGAAAATTCATAACTAATCCTAAAATTGTTGTTTGAGAGTTAAACCGCAGGAACATGTAAGAGTAAGTAGTATATATAGTGTCTATAATATGTAAGTTACTGTAGTGAGGACGGTATCCCGTGAATAACATGTGCCCTTCCACGCCTAAAAACAATTACTGAAACAGGTACCATCTACAAGCTGCATTAATTATTGAAACAATTCCCTTTAAAAAATCTATCAGATAAAACAAGTTTCGTGTTCATTCGACGTACGACGTTATTATTTATTCATGGGCAATAAAACCGTGACCCACGTACAGCTATACAGACTATAGTGGCTGTGTATACAATAACATTTACTCACTTGGCTCAGCGTAGGCTGGCAGAAAAGTAGTGCACAAAAATAAGAAAAAAAGACTTCTGTTGTAATGTTTAAATAATGCATCGATATCCAGTGCAACTGTGCGGCATAACAAACCTTGCAGACTGCATGAAAGCTGTTCGATAAACCATACTGAGCTAGCTTCAACGAAACACTAAAATCGTACAGACGCATATATATTGTACTGCAAGTACCAATGAAACGAGACCACAATTTCATAGTTTAAGAAGAATAAAGTCTCAAGCTTGATTATAGCATACAGCTGGCGTATATAGTACCGTCAGTCAGTCAGCATGCTCCTGTTGCAAAAATTTACCTGTTGCGGTGTAGGTGCCTTTAGGAAGAATGGCTCTGGCATGGATCCATAGAGTGTTGTTGTCTCTGTCACTCGTACTAGTGGCGAGCTGTAAATGCAAGACGTTGTCATATGTAGGACTCGATACCGACAAATACATTAAAGCAACAAATTTCACCAGGCAAAAAAACCGAGACTTGCATGTTTCAAGTAAATAAAATTTTCAGTTAATTGCTGAGAGTCAATAACAATTAATTTTTTTAAGAATGTATACATCCATAATTACCACCTTAATTCTATAAATCTAGGAAACATTCTACTTACTATTCAGGCCCTTTAGTTACTAAATTGCCATCCACAGCGACAATTTGTGTATTCCAGGCACTGTTAAATGCAGCTGGAAATAACAAAAATATATGAAATGTATCAGTGTTTTATTTCTAGTAAACAACATACCTAAAAATATAGCAAATCTATATTACTACATTTCAATAAATATCATAAGCTTATTCTTTTGCATGCATAAAGATTAACATTCTTTTAAACGTGACAAATCTTTGAGCGAATCACGTAACTTAATACTTTATTTGACGTGTGTGTTAACGTATCTGCTTTGCTACAATTTACACATGTCAAACATTAAATCTTCAACTACAACGAAGACACGAGCTACAGAATGCGGCATGTTTTAGAATGCATACCATATAAAATTATAAACACATACCTCACATGCATATAAATACATACCACACATACATACCATACATACATATACCATATAGAATACATACCATCATTGTTAAGCGTCAGCCAAGCTTGTTGAATGCCATACTTGATGGTGCGGTTGTTGATGGTGTCTAGGTCCCCGTGCACGTACAGATAGGATGCCTTCACAGGCTGGCAGTCGCACAGCTCCAGGTTATACTCTACACACAATTGATCCACATTGCATTACGTATTTCACAGCGAGATTTTTGAGAATGTATTTATTGGGACGCTGCATCGTAAGATTGTTAGCAATTGACATCGAGTTTTTAATATGCACAACATTAGCAGAGTATGCGCATGTTGCAGATATTATTTTTTATCCCAAAATAAGCGATTTGTTTTAATACTTATAATTACGTGTTACTATACATATCGTGCCTGAAATACAGTCTGGATAGTAAAGGAACACTTTCAATGTTGGAATTGCTAATACTAAGGACCCTATTGTGGCAAGTCTTATAAGCACACAAGTGAGATCCCCTTTACTAAATTTCTCACAACTTTCACAGATACGAGACACTCGCTCCTTTCACCTACAGTCTCCTCTCTTCCACAGTGCTTAGCAACTAATACTTGCCTTCCTTTGCCAGAGTTTCACGGAATGTTTCAGGAAGCAACAAGTATGAGATATCTTTGTCATCTGGTGTGTTTGACGTTACAATGTAGTTGACCTTGACAGCATAATCCCAGGACTTGGTGTCATGTGGGTCAGACAGGAACACATACGGAGATTCGATGTTCAGCACGTCCACAGCATAGCCTAAGAAAAACAATAGAAGATGTATAAATATCATTTGGAAAACGTTTTACTGCTTTAATTATCACCTACAATTATGATAGGTCATCTTAAATTCTCTTTTCACTTCATCAAGCATTCTCCTATATGATATATGGTAGCACAACCAAATGTCACAGCAATACATTAATTGAATCACAGAGAATACTGATATATACACGTTTCACCACAAACCACATGTAAACTGGAATACCAGAACACAAATTAGGGTTTCTATTTCTATGCATCTAGCGGGGCTAGTAACCTGCAATGATCCTCTATGTTATCCAGAGTAAATAAAAATAAATCAACTTGTATTTATTTCTGATATTAATAATTATTTATATATATATATATATATATATATATATATATATATACGTACCTTGCCCGAGCGTATCCCAGGCTGCTTGCAGTGCATCCTCTACCTTGTCATTCTCGTACGGTGCCAGCTTCGCCTTGAGGAATATGTGATGCACCTTGGTCCTGAACTCACAGTTACATGCTAGCCCATAGGGTCGCAGGCTATTGTCAAGGTTGGGGTTCTGTACCGGTCCGAAGCGCATGCGCGGATCAAGCAGGCGACCGTTGACTTTAGTGAAGTATGATATTCCTGTCAGATGAGCACTGAAGCAGAGAACGTAGGAAAGTTGTAGGTTTTAACAAGTAGATGTGGCACATGTACTAAACTGAATAAAAGTTATCAATAAAGACGAAAAGAAAAGTATATACAATATAAATATAATACATTTGAACATTAACAGATTTAGGACAGAGCACACTATATGAACTGGAATAAACAGATAAAACACGGACTAAACACATAAATGGTGCAAAACGCACTGAGAGCCACAAACTATTACGGACCAAATTAGCAGTTCATTACAGTCCGTTGCAAAATACATGGACTACCACGTACTATAACCACAGACTGCTAACAGACTACCTATTAACAATTACTTATCTAATCTTGAAAGTCCGTGATTATTACGTTCATAGTACGTGAACTTCCCCACGAGCGTGGCAGCCGCATACCAGCAGTGGGAGCTATTGAAGCAGCCAAGTATTATAACAGGTGCTCTTCGTTTGTTTTGCACCATTTATGTGTTTAGTTCGTGTTTTATCCATTTATTCCAGTTCATAGTGGCAGTTAATTTGAGATGCATGATACCCTTAAACATAAGTACTGTCATGTGAATACGACAGTGCATATTATTCAAGACAATGTTTTGTTTTAACATGATAGCAAAAGGACTCAACCTCTTGTTGCCAGTGACAATGTACGGATCGATCTTGGCCAGTACGATATCGATGTCAGTCGGATCCACGTCCGGCAGACTAGCAGCCCAAGCATTCTCCAACGCCTCCTCTATGCTGGCTCGCTCCGAGCTACCAACATCTCCCCTCACGAAGACCTGCCAAGATAAACGATTACACACATAGCATTCCCTAGCTGGACTAATCACAACTAAAACAAAAGGTTTCAATCATCTAAGATATATGTAGGAGGCCTTATTTATATAATAGTCTGAAACGTGTTGGTCATCAGGATCTAAACAATTAAACTCAAACAGAAATATAAAATGCTGCCAAAAAACGATTTATCTGTGGCAGGTATGGTTTTAGTATTTAAAGAAAATGGAAAAAATATGGTAAAAATTCAACTCACAATCTGGATATTTTACATCACATTTTTTCCGAATCAGAACTGCTGCTGCATTGTAACATATTCACATCCTTAATTTAAGTCATATCTTATGGAAATAGAGTATATATATATATATAGTTCTCTTACATATGGATCTACGTACCATATATGCATCCTTCCAGTTAAATGCTACGTCAGATGGATAGACGTTGATTGCATTCTGAGTGTCTTCAGTTAGCTTCTTGGCAAAGTATGTTTCATTGATACCATTGTCCTTTTCTTTAGGCACTCGCGTTGGTCCACCGAACACAATGTATGAGACCTCTGTCACACCGATGCTACAAATGGCACACACACACACACGTTAATCTTGCTTTCTGCTATGTATATAGGAATGACCAGTTTGTTTAAGCGAATTATTTTAGTTTCCATCAGTACGCAATTTTTAATGTAATATCTGTGCATCAACAGTTCCCATGTTGGGAAATCTAACTTTTCAAAGTTTGCATGATATTTGGCAGGAATTTATATACATTTTTATATATTTAACTAGATTTATTTACCCATTCACACCGGCCTTCTCTTCTTCCTTGACAGACTTTACTCTGATTATACACCTGCATTCTTCAATGAAGTCTGCAATATCAAAGTGTTTACGAGTTATGATTTAAATAATGCACGCACACACACAGAAACACATGCGCGAATGCACACATGCACGAGCACGCACACGCACAAAAACAACACACGCACGCACACGCACACAAACAACACACGCACGCACACACACACAAACAACACACGCACGCACACACACACACGCACTCGCACGTATGCACGCACAAACAAATGCACGCACGCACGCACGCACCCACGCACACACACACACAAAACCCAACCCTCTGCCCCCCCTTCGACGACGACGAGACCTGCAACGCTCTCGCGACGCTCACCTCTGTTGTTCGCCTCCCACGCCTCCTGCACGATGACGGACACCTTGCTGACCGGCGCAGGCCGCGTCAGCTTCACCATGCGCACGCTGGACGGCGGCCGCGGCTCACACTCGCACGAGTGAAGACCCATCGCGGCTAGCTGAGCGTTGAGCTCGCGCTGCGACGGCTCGTCGAGAACGTAGCCGAACGGCACCGTCGTGCTCTTCAGGATCGTGTAGCGCACCGCCTGTATCTTGTCGCTGTAACAAACACGGAAATACACTATATCAGTGAACGCGGCAGCGTCAGGCTCTTCAGGATCGTGTAGCGCGGCACTGCCTGTATCTTGTCGCTGTAACAAACACGCACTCATTATATTAGTGAACCGAGATTTTCGCGAAATAACTATAATAATCTCAGCAAAAATTCCCTACTGGCCAAACTCTGGAACAGTCCAGCTGCCGGGTTTGTAGCAAACCCTGAGCATCCACTCATCATCACCTTTACCAGAGGTAAAAGTTGTTATTCTCAGTGGTTTTAGACACAAGCAAAATAGTATCATGACCAAGTGACCAAGTGTATATATACACACACGCACGCACGCACGCACACACACACACACCTACACACGCACACACGCCCCCACCCGCACCCGCGCGCACTGCACGCACACGTATGTATTTATTTATTTATATTTATATTATAGATATTGAAAATGCTTTCACATGCCTCATGCCAGTAGTTTAACATCTCAGCAGCAGTGATGAGAGAGAACCACTCACCCCTTGTCATTGTACAAGTTGTCGTCAATGCCGAGTAGCTTGACTCTCCACAAGTCCTGCTCTGCACCCGATTCTGCCCCTGCAATGCGCAAAAACATTCAGCTATCGGCTACTGGACTCTGATACCCAACAGACTTCTTAGTTGAAGAGAGAAGCTGCCCAGTGAATGTGTGATGTGTGTGTAATGCTATGTGTATGTGTACTAAGCACAGGTAGGATCCGGTCTGATTTCATGATGGAATGAATTGGCGACAGGCGCAGAAATTCTACGTGTCTTAACCCTGGAAGACAATCCTAATTAACCAGGTTTCCTCATGTACTAGTGCTTAATATATTCTAAGCATACAAAAATGGCCTTCCTCGTTGGTTTTTCTTAGAGAGCAAATTTAGCAGATTCGACGCAAATCGGTGAAGTAAACTTTGCGTTACTGTGTTGCTTTTGTTTCTGTTGTTTACTGTGTTACTTCGTTGTGTTTGTAAAAGTGATACGGATTTCACGACCACAACGTACTTGGATTCTTCTCCACCCACGCCTCACGGATGGCACCGAGCGGTCTCGACAGCTGGTCTCCCTCCAGCGGCTGCGTGAAGTTGGTGTAGTAGTGGTAGACCGGCGAGACCTTGCAGGCGTGGCACAGCCGCTTGTCCCTGACCAGGTTGTCAAGGTTCTGCTGGACGATGGACGACAGCGGCCACGGCTGGATCTCGTCCTTCAGCGGCCAGTGGCTGCTGCGGGACAACGGCTCGCCGCCGCGCGTCGTTACGACGTACTCGATGCCGGTGACGTCCTCACTGCATCGAAACCGATGTCACAGGATGAACACCAAACATGCAACATGCGCATAGTTACATGCACACTATATTGGATCGTATTTAACAAAATCTTATCACGTCGAAAGCCGTTCAGTACGCGTGGCTGCGACATTTAATCGAATACCATGTAATTAATGCCGTATGGAAATAATTTTGGTAAGCATGTATGGTGTTGCTCGATATTTGCATGCATAGTATAGTGGATGGTATTTAACAAAATCTTATCACGTCGAATGCCGTTCAGTACGCGTGGCTGCGACATTTAATCAAATATCACGTAATTAATGCTGTATAGAAATAATTTTGGTAAGCACGTATGGTGTTGCTCGATCGACTACTTACAAGTACTGCCTGCGGACATACGCCTTCTGTCTCAGAATTTCCACGTTAACGGGAACTGCAAGAAACAGCACAGCAATGAAATTGTTATCATCCCTGTCGTCGTGGCAACACACGAGACAAACCATCGAGCTATATATAGTGCCTATATTAACATTTAATAAGTAAAGCGTTTACATGACAACACAATCTCACATGATTCTGATACCAGTAATAATCCATTACAATAATCGTAATGAATTAGAACAATAATACCAATCAGATAAATCCAAAGAATTTAGGAGACAAAAATTTGCATCAATCAGGAGAGGAAATGCTCGACACATCTAGGTGATTACAGAACTCTCGATGTCAATGAGTTGTTTGAAATGCCCCTGTGAAGAAGTGAGTTCTCACCGCTGATCTGGGTTTGAATGGCGCGCTGCAAGGCTGTGCTGATAGCCAGGTACTCATCAGGTTCCACACTGCCATAGACGTACAGTGTGCGCACAGGCAGCACCGTCTGAAGGTCAGACTTAGAACAAACAATGCAGAGACACAGATTAACATAAGATTTTCATCCCAATATGTAACTCCTTACCATCATCGCTACGAGTAATACAGAGAAACAATACTTCAATAAATAGTGTGACATCTCGTGAAGGTGAACATTGATAAATCTTATGTCGGACGTTTAAATTTTACTACGTCATTTCAGTTTCCATGCAGCTGATTGTGTGCTTACAGCAATTTATGATCGTACATGTGGTGATGCACAGATTAATTTAAACCTGTAATTAATAGCTTGTTAGAGCATTAATCACCTGTGAATTCGGATCCCACTCTGGAGCTACTTCTCTGGAATCAACTAACCAATTCTTAAGATAGACCAGATACGGAACGACTGTCGTATTCAATTGGTTACTGAAACAAAAATTTATATGCATACAGAAATGCAGTAATAGCCATAGCGTCAAGTCAACATAATATATATACATATCTATCTATGACATATATACACGCACACACTCGGGCGCACGTAGAACATAATATATATACATATTATATCTATGACATATATACACGCACACACTCGGGCGCACGTAGAACATAATATATATACATATCTATCTACATATATGCATACATATCTACCTCTAAAAACGACCAATTATAATGTAATGTAAACCGATTGGGAGATTAACATCTATACATTAGCTAATAAGTTTGCTTACAAAGTTTGCTAATTAAGTTTTCTAATTAGTTAAGTTTGCTAATTAAGTTGGCTTACTCTGCAGTTCCGTGTTCAACATAGTTCTCCTGATATTCCAATACGTCCAGGGAAAGATCTGATGTTCCAGCTCCTGAAAAAAAACAGAACAGCCCAAATTAATATTCATCATCAAACTGCAGGACGCGTTATACTACCATATTACACATCGATAATAACGTCCAGTAAATAATTAAGCAGATAATTTCACGTTTATGCACAAAGCAAGTAAGATGGCGTGGAGAAAATAATTACCCATCTGGTTCATGATGTTTTCTAGTGCACCGGTGCTGGAAATGCTGCGCACGAGCCCAGACGCACTCTCATCGTGTAACCTGGCTGCCTGCTTATCCTCCACGTAGTATGGAATGACCTTGCTGTAGCTGTAGTCTAGTGGTATCAGGGTACGGCCTGAATACATGCCGTACTCCACCCCTATGTCATAGAAATCACAGTTAAACTAATATCACGAGGATCATACAATTTATACATGATAAGAAACAAATAAAAAATGATATATAATATTATCGATGATATCATAGGGAGAGAGGAAGACAGAGAGAGAGAGAGAAAGAGAGAGAGAGAGAGAGAGAGAGAGAGAGAGAGAGAGAGAGAGAGAGAGAGAGAGAGAAGAGCAGAGAGAGAGAGAGAGAGAGAGAGAGAGAAAGAGAGAGCGAGAGAGAGAATGAGACAGAGAGAGAGAGAGAGAGAGAGAGAGAGCGGGGAGAAACTATTATCATGAATGAAAAAATAGTGCAATCATTGTATTTAACTACCATTGTGGTGATGTATGGAACTCAACCCACCATTTTCTAATAGCATTTCCTGGAAGGTTTCTGCAGTGGGCCTGCCAGCACCAGCCTTGTTTGGATGAGCTCCGTCGACAACAATGTTGTACTTGTAACCAATCACAGGCGCACTGCAAATTACAAAGATTCTCATAAAAAACTTACATGTGCATGTGCATGTGCATGAGTATGAGTATGCCAGTATGTGTATGTGTATGTGTATGTGTATGTGTATGTGTATGTGTATGTGTATGTGTCCACATAAATGTGTATGTGTATGTAATGTGTATGTGTCATGTGTACTTGTGGTATGTTATTGATGTAATGTGTATGTATGTGTATGTCGTATGTGTTATGTGTATGTGTATGTGTACTGTGTATGTGTATGTGTATGTGTATTGCATGTGTAGTGTTTGGATGTGTATGTTGTGTGAAGTGTTGTATTGTATATATACGATTGTGTATGTGTGTGTGTGCGCTGCTGTGATCGTATATATGTGTATGTGTATGTGTATGTGCGTGTGTGTGCGTGTGTATGTGTATGTGTATATATACATGTGTATGTGTGTGTATGTGTCTGTGCGTGTTACATGTGTATTTGCAACATTACCTATCAGGTTTTAAATACCTCTGAACACACACACGGCGGCTAAATTATGATAATTAGGGGTCACTAATGACTCGAGCATACTCACTGAAGAAGAAGTATACTTGAAGAAGAATACTCACTTGTTGTCACCGACATAGAACTCGTTCGGTGGATAGAATGGCGTCACGACAAACTGCTGTTTCCTGGTACGATAGTTATTGCCAGTTGTCATGTTCCTAAGCACTGCAAAGGGGGAAAAACCATTCTAAACACTCAGGCACATCACTAAGCTCAATCTACGAGTAGCACAGCATACGTACAGTTATAAATTAGCACGTATAGTCAGCTTACACATGAATTTTACGCAACGCTGAATTGAGTATTACTTTATTGTTATATATCCAATAAGAGATACGCAACGGTAAATAATATATCGTCGTATAAAACATCTCGCGACAGAGGAATAACGTTCACAAGACGCTCACCCTGATTTGCGTTGTGCCAAGCATCTCGGATGGAGACGCGTATGTTCTCGTAGTCGTCTGCGGTCAGCGGACCGGGGATGTACAGCTGCTGGTGGTCCTGGCACGTGGGGTCGTCGGTGGGGCACACGTTGATGCCCAGCCGATTCCTCATGACGTCCTTGTACACGCGTCCGCTCGCGACGTCGCTCGTGATCACGTACCCGTTCAGGTCGGTGTCGTCGAGCTGGAATCTGTACAGGTATATATAATATTATTATTTATAATAATAATAACAATAACAATAATAAAATAATAATAAATATATATAGTTAACAAGCATATACAGGTAGGTACCATTTTACGACGGGGTTAGGTTCCAGTAAAACAGGGTCGTAAAATGAAAAGTCGTAAAATGAAGTCGTAAAACGAGACCAAATTATAATGCAATTAAATGCTATCATTCCACCTACAATGCACCACGAAAAACAAAAGAAGTGCATATTGCGCGTTTGGACTCTCAGGCGTTGCTGCGACGTGTTATCGAGTTGCGATTTTTTCGTTATTTTCAATTTTTATGTAACTTTGAAAACGTTGTTAATGTGAAAAATCCCATAAGTAAAATGGACATATATATATATATAAACGGGACCTACCTGTACTTGGCGCGCATCAGCCCCGGCCGGAACGCCTCCTCCACCCCGTCCACCTCAACGTCCAGATCGCCGGAGAGTCCTTCGAGGAGCAGCGACGTCGGGAGCGCCTCCCGGACGGCGCGCGCCATCGCGTCGCTGTCGACCTCGCGCTGCGGCGAGAAGTAGTAGAAGGAGAGCACCTGCTGCGGGTAGCAGGCGCCACACAGTGACACGTTGCGGAGCGAGAAGCGCGACGCGAGCAGATCGCTCGTCGCCGGCTCCCGCGCGCCGAACTCGCGTGGGTCGCGGCCGGCTAGCAGCACCGTGTACCACAGCCGCGTGATCGGCTCCCCGCCGACGCCGACGTACTCCTCAGCGCCCTCTAGCGTGACCGTCGCCGGCCGGCCGCCGACCCGCGTCCAGTAGTCGGTGAGCGCGTCCGCGGCGCGGCGCTGGAACGCGCGGTCGCGCCGCCACGCGGAAATCGGCGCGCGAAGGTAGACGTCGCGAAGTTCGGTCGAGCGGAGGCACTGTACGGGGGACATGCGGTGCGCGCTCGTGAACAGCGTGTTGAAGAGGACGTCGGCGCCGAAGATGGATTGCGCCGGCACGTCGCCGGACCCGACAAGGCGGCCGCCGTCCGTCAGGAAGTAGTGCACGCGCAGCAGAGACTCGGGCCGGTTGACGCAGCGCTCCTGGGTCGTCGCGATGACGCGCGCCGCGTACGGACGCGCGCACACCGCCTCGTCGCTGCCGTCCTCGCAGTCGCGGACGCCGTCGCACACGGCGTCGGCGGCGACGCAGCGCGACGAGTTCAAGCAGCGCTTGGAGAGCGCGTCGCGGCACGCGGGCAGCCGCTGCGCCAGCCACGCGCGCTCCAGGTAGCGACGGAACTCGGTGACGTTGTACGCGCTGGCGCCGGGCGGCGCGGGCACGACCGTCGTGAAGCGGTCGGCATACGGCAGCGAGTCGTCGCCGACGTAGAGCTGGTAAGGCAGGCCGAGGCTGGTCGCGAACTCCTGCAGCTGCAGCGTGTACTCGGTGCCGGGACGCTCGAGCGACGTCATCGTGTTGTCGTTGAGGCGCAGCGCGTAGTAGACGCGGGTGACGGGCGCGCCGTGCCGGCCGACGTATCGCGCCGACCCGAGCACGCGCACCTCAAACTCGCACGTGCCCAGCTTCGTGCACTGCCCCAGGTTGAGGTCGTAGAAGATCCAGACGGAGCGGAGCGCCTGTGCGAGCGTGCGCAGGTCTTCGCTCATAGCGATCTCGCCGCGCACGTCCACGTAGAGTGCCATCTGAGCGCGCTCCTTCGGCAGCGGGTGCAGACGCAGCGCCCTCAGGTGGTCGCGCAGGAGAAGCTCGGACGGCGGCACGAGACTCCACCAGAGGTACTCGTATCCGCGGCGCACCGTCACGACGTATCCGATGCGCGCGACCGGCTCCGTCGCGTTGCCCGTCGTCACCCACGAGCGGCGCACGTCCGTCACGCGCACGTCCCAGCGCGTCGGCGGCACCGTCGGGTTCGCGCGAACCCACGCTTCCTTAATCGCCCGCTCGAGGGCGCCGGCGGTCATGTTGGCGCCGGCGTCGTACGTCGCGTAGATCGCGAACGGGCGTCCGTAGTCGCACGCGCAGACGCGCAGCGGCGCGAGGTAGCGGTCGTAGAGCGAGATCGTCGGCTCGGTGGCGCCCCGCACGCGCTCCGGGTCAGAGCCGTTGAGCGCGACGACGTAGTCGACCCGCGTGACTCGCGCGCCCGTCTGCGTGCGTCCGACCTCGCGGCTGCGCACGCCGACAACGGTGGCGACGTTGAGCGCGGCGTTCGCCTCCTGCCAGGCGAGCTCGATGCTGGAGCGGAGCCGGGAGTACTCGCGGTCCGTGATCGCGCCCTCGATGTACAGCGACCTCACCTGCAACGACGCGAGACGCGTTACCGACGACGATCGCTCGATGAGGGTAAGAAATGTCCGATATTATTCAATTTATATATATGTCTGATATATATATAGATATTATATGTCCGCGATGTACAGCAATCTCACAAGCAACGAGAACACGTTACCAGCGACGATCACTCGATGTCCGATATTATGATAATGATAAGGTAATGGACAATTTATTTACATGTCCGATATATATATATATATATATATTATATGTCCTCGATGTACAGCGACCTCACCTGCAACAACGCGAGAGCCCGTGATCGATACAATACGATATCAGCGACAATATATGATATCGATCACATACGCGGGGGGGGGGGGGGTGAAGAAATGCCCGATATTATTTCAACTCATTTTGAGGATCGAAAGTGGTTAGGTAACCGCAACAGCAGTCGGTTTCGAATGATGCATTCGAGAGATTGCATCGCAGGCTAATATACTACATGTATTGTTAGCTTTTGATTGCATTGTTATTTGTGCAACCTCGGTGAGTCAAGTTTGTCCAGGAGGTGCCCTCAGGAAACATGACTACGCCCAGCTGGACAAATCTTTGCTCCTGAGGTGAAAGTCACCCTGTCATACTAAAGCAAAACCCGTATAATGTAATAATACCGAATTAACACGTTCTTATTATCACACTTATAACGATAAAAAGGTTTTGCTACATATCGATAGATTTACCTTCAGTGGGAAACAATTGCACCCAACTAGACCGTCGATGTTGATCTTGTCTACTGCATCCTGTATGCCAGGGTCACTCACTGGCTTTCCATCGATTATCGGCACGTACACGACCTTTGTGATTGGGTCACCTGTCAATCACACGACTTTTATAACACCTGCTAATTAATAAATGCTAATCCCATTACACCTGCAGAACACTGCCTGCACCCGTCAAAATATCGTCAAATGTATTGCTCTGCTGCCAGCTAGGCTGAGTGAGTTTCCACGAAGTAGTAAAGTACTGCACGTGTAAGTATACATTCCACAGCATGATTGGCTTCAATATATGTTCTTATCCCAGCCAGGTTGCTTTCCCTTAAAATTTTAAACTTTGATTTAAAATTCACACGTTACTGGAAGCCTCTAATTTCTTCACGGAAGCACTAGGTAAATATTTAGTAACTGCAAATATATCTATTATATCTATAGTTACTAAATATGTGCCTGACAGAGACGTTCTGATTTATGCATTCATAAATAAATCATATAGAATCATATAAAATTCTATATGTAGAAAAAACATGATATATATATATATATATTCATGGCTATATTTCGTGCACTATGAAAACAAAATATAGAACCATGCAGATGTAAATGCCTGTACATTACAGGAACAGTAGCAATCACTACAGATCAATCAGACATCACTCAAAAACCACAATCTAATTAAGAGGTGCTGCCGGTTATCTACCGTTTTATACTTTTGAAATGATGGGCAGGATAAAAGGTTGATAGGATAGCAATAAAGACAACCATAAGCTATAAGTTGACAGCATTCGTCTTCCTTGCAGATAAGTTTACAAAGCACTCGTAAACACAACAACAACAATACATACCGATGCAGGACTCAGCCGTGCATGCTGCATATTTAATTCAACATACATTATGCCATTTGATCTCCTCTTCATTTAAACTAGGGGTAAATAATCTGTTCGAAATTATTTACTCCTGATTTACAGACACGACAAAAAAAGTTTTTTTTACTCGTATACTAACTGTTACTTCCCATAGTGTGAGAAATGTGTAATTTTGCATCATGACACATCTCAATATTTGTATACCGAGTAATGCTAATTAGTAATTACCCGTAAAAATACGAGCGAAAATTCAGGTAGTACGTGAACAGTGAGATGGCTGTAGAGTAAACAGATGCAGTGTGGACATACCGTTTGAGGTCTGGTAGGGGACGGTTCTGATGACGTTCACTGTCACCGTCTTGGTGTCATCGTCCACGACTCTAATCACAATGCCACGGATCGCAGCCTCAATGCGCTGCTTCTGTGCGTAACTCCAGTAACCATTCAGGTAGACTACAGACGCGATGTCTGAAAGCACAGCAATGCATAAACGTAACCACACACTCTTTCAAGGCAATTGTTGGAATGCCATGTACAACTGTTATTTACTCTTTCATCCTACATGCGTAAACACATGTACAGCATTCTATTCTGTACATATTTTCCCTATATGTGTGAAGATATGCACAGATCTATATACTCTAAACGCATGTCTCTATGATATACACTGGAGTGTAATAATATAGATCTATATAGATCTGTATAGATCCATTGATCTGCATAATCTGCATAGATATAGATATAGATCTATATATATCTAGATCTATATTATTACACTCCTGATATACACTAACCTAAGTTGATGAAGTTATCTGTGTCAGTGGCAATCTGCGTCGATATGATAAACACTAACCTAAGTTGATGAAGTTATCTGTGTCAGGGGCAATCTGCGTCGATATGATATACACTAACCTAAGTTGATATCAGTTATCTGCGTCGATATGATATACACTAACCTAAGTTGATGAAGTTATCTGTGTCATTTGCAATCTGCGATGGGTCGTTGTAGATTGTTGGCAGATGTCGCGCCAGCCAGAAGTTCCAGCTAGTTGGGTATTGATCGATGGGATTGTCCCTCTCAGTGGTCATGTATCCGTGTCGCGTCCATTCCTGACCGGTCGTCGTGTCCAGGAAGGGCACAGTCGACGTCTCGGTGGAAGTCACGTCTGCAGGAGCGCGTAAAATCATCCGATTATCTATCACTAGCAGCTAGGATATACCCGGCGTTGCCCGGGAAATAAAGCGCTCAGGTTCATTTAACGTTTTTTTCCTCCTGCGACCTCAGATGACCTCGGAGGCCAAATCCAATGTGCCCATGACATTCAGCATCAAAAGTTACCCCTACTGAACGTCCTTGGACATTTCTAGAGTGCTCCGTATTGATTTGCATTGAGAACAGACAAACAAACTCACATACATTCACAAATATGTATTAGATAGACCCAGCTTCCAACGACCCATTACTAATCCACCTTAACTATGTTTTCCAATGATCAATAGCTATATATATTATATATTCATCCAATGTTATGCATCGCATGGTTTAATTACTATACCATTCATGAATTTCAACGTCTGAATCAATTTCTGTACTCGTTAACTCCAGAATTATTACGAACTCAAAGATTACAATCCTAGTAATTACAAGAGAAAAACTAATTAAATTACTTAAACTAAATAAAAAAGTAAAAATGACCAGAATCAGGAAAGACATCTCATTAATGCCAGAATTATTATGAACTCAAAGATTACAATACTAGTAATTACAAGAAAAAAAACTAGTTACATAAATTAAACTAAGTAAAAAAGTAAGAAGGACCAGAATAAGGCAAGACATCTCATTAATACCCGAATTATTGCGAACTCAAGTATTACAATACTAGTAATTACCAAAAAAAAAACTAAAAGTAAAAAAGGACCACAATCAGGCAAAACCGCGAACGTATCGCAGCGTGTGAACGTCGGCGCGCACGTACCGTCGGTTCCGTAATAGTACTTGAGCAGTTCCTGCATGACGATGTTGCGGCTGACGTTCGTGACGGCAGGTGTTGTGAATAGGTACGCCTCTGCACGCGGCGCGGCCTCGCCCGTCACCTCACAGTCGCACGGCAGCATCGTCAGCGGCTGCAGCGCCTCTGTAAGCAGAAACGCGAGCGTCACAAGCTTTCCGCACAGCGACGCGGTGGCGACGCGGGACCTCTCCCACATGACGACGATCTCCTCGCCGCGTCGGACACGCTCTGGGAGGAAAGCTGAGGAGGCTGTCGCTCCCTGCAGAGCGGCCAGACGCGTCCGTCTGCAGCGCATGTGCTAATTAAATAAGTGAGCCGCACGCGGGTCGTTATGAAATATTAACGATCTCATCAATTATTAATCAGTTTCCTCTCGATCAATGGTTTTCGAAGCGCTCTGATTTAATCAATGGCTAGCATAAAAAAAGTTCATCGAGCTATAAAATATTACCTTTTGTGTGCTAATTAGGAAGAAAATCCCAAGATTTGCATACTTACAACCAGGAAACCTAAGTAATGACGAATTCTTTTCCCCAGCCAACAAGAACCAAGATAGTCCACATCAGCAATCCAGCCACCAAACATTGACATTACAATAATAACCCATCCCCTGAATTTTTGCCAACGAAACGCAATTAAACCGCCGCTGCATTATGCAAGCAGCACGACACGCACCGTCGATTACAAACGCATGCACGCTCTGGCAATTACAATCGCATGCATGCTCACCTTCGAAGTCACCGATCGATGGCGACCGCAGACCGACCACATCGTTGAAGTTGTGATGCCTGTTAACGAGGTCTTCATTCGTGTCAAAGCTTGTGATTGTGTATTCGACCTTGATCACTCTTTGAAGGCCTACACGAAAACACACATCAGTGAATCTTCTCGCGTTAATGTTATAGATTATAACGCGCATACAATATGATACGTACATGCGATGTAAATAATGCATTTAATGTAGTTAATGTATTTAATGTCTATGTAAATACCACATGATGTGTATGTAATTTAATGTCTATGTAAATACTTAATGATGCGTATGTGATTTTATATCCATGTAAATACAATATGATGCGTATGTAATTAAATACTTTTCTATCGTCTATTATATTTCTATATAAGTAATAAAACTAACATATAATATATTAAATAATAATCACAGTAATATAGTTAATAATAGTTCATATATAATAATTTAAGTAATTAGGTATCAAAAATTACAGCCTAATACTTAATTAGATCATTTATAAGGATCGATTGTCCAACATTAAGTTAAACTGCCTATAGTTTTTGTCTCATAAACATGATGCAAGCTAAATTTGCATTCTATATCGATCAAAACTATTCTACAGAAAAATCGTACATACGATCGTACATCGAACGTAGCAAAGGTAAAAAAATGTCACTCAAATACAACTGCATGAATTCACTATGAAGACTGAAGGCACGAATTATGAAGGCACGAAGATGCACGCAAGCATCGGGAAATAACTCCATGACTCATTGATAATGGACAGTGGTCAGACATGGGTTTAGCCCAACTCATCACCAAATTAGCTAAAACTCTTTCTGCCAAACTCATTCCTACACCTGCAACAATTTACAGTTTTGAACATACCCTTGTCCGTCAGATATCCGTAGCCGACCCGCTGAACGAAGAGACCCCATGACAGGCCGCTGTTGCGGAGCGAACCCTGGTTTGCGTCCACCCAGGCTTGTGTGAGGTATCCACCGAGCCCTCGCAGGGACGTGGGCACATAGTTCTCGAATAGCAACAACTCGTACAGCTGCAACAAACATTTCGACCGAAACCTTTAATTAACTCTTAAAACAGAGTCGTAATAAACTGGAATGCTGAGTAGCATGGATACACACATTAACATCACTAAATTGATAACTCATCCGTGAGAACGATTTTTTTAAATTTATAAACGAGTCAAACATGGCGCTCTATCATAAGGGAGTATCTACCAGAGATCATCAACGTAAGAATAGGTAAAAAATTACGAACGCAAAAGCAATGCTGACGATGCAGCAATACGTCTTCTGCCAAGCAACCACGTAGACATTAGTCACTGAATTAGTCACATATATAGTCATATAAACTTCCCAACATTAGTCACTGAATTAGTCACATATATAGACATATAAACTTCCCAACATTAGTCACATATATAGACATATAAACTTCCCAACATTAGTCATGTTGACGCAAAAACAACAACGTGAAACACTCAAAGCTCAGCGAGGTCGCAAACAAACAAAGGAACCTCCTCCATCGCAATCCACTCGTTATAACGCGACGTACCTTGAACGACTTGCCAACGTAGAGCTTGTAACCGGCGCTTTCGAAGACGAAGTCGACGAGCGACGAGCTCGGGTCGACGACGCGATGAGCGTTGGTGCCCGTCGAGTCGACCTTGACAGCGTACTTGATGACGGTCACGCGTCCACCCTTCTCCAGCATGTGGTACTCGTACGACTTCACGTCGATGTCAACCTCACCGCCTAGCCGAGAGACAGTGAGAAACAGTGAGAGACAGTGAGAAACAGTGAGAGACAGTGAGAGACAGTGGGAGAGAGGCAGTAATCGTTTTACAGGGAGCGAGAAAGTGGAATGATGACTTTATTATGAATGAATGATGAATCTATTACCTACAAAAAAGTTTGCATCGTATGAAAATAAACTGGGTGCAGTTTATTCTAGCCGAGAGAAGTCGTTTTACAGTGAGTGAGAAAGTGAAATGATGACTTGAATCTATGAACCCCACAAAAAAAGTTTGCATCGTAAGAAAATAAACTGTGTGCAGTTTATTCTAGCCGAGCGAAATCGTTTCATGGTGAGCGAGAAAGTGGAATGACTTTTGCGTCGTACGAAAATGAACTGTGCACAGTTTAATCGACAACTGTAAACCAGGTACTAGTGGACACTGTAGCGAGGATATAGTAGATAGTACATATTATTATATAGTACATGTTATATAGTAGATACTACTGATAGACAGTATATAATAGATAGCAGGTAGCATAGAGCTGTAGTACACATGTTCATGATGTTGTGTATATAGCTTCTGTTACCTGGATTTGCATGCAGCCAGGCACTTGCGAGTATAGCATCGGTAGAGTTAACAGCAGCCTCATCCAGACTACCAACCACCTTCAGTTCATATAATTTCTCTGGCAGAACCTTTTCAATAAGTAGCTCGTCCTGAACCTAGAAAACGAAACATGTGCTTTGTACGGCAATGCCGAGTATAAACGTACACATCCAATTAAATCATACGATTAACAATGCTGCTGCAAAATTACGAAGTATATCAACAACCATATCCTGAGATTCTGAAGATCTGAAGATCAGAAACTGCAGACCAGAATCTGAAGATCAGAATCTGAGGCCACAATTAAAAAAATTTTTGTTTGACCTCACCCGACCCAGGCTTTTTTTAAATACAAATTCAGTATGGTACGTGTCTACATGCTCGGGTGTGCTTGTGTGGAGAAACCTTTTATGTTGAATGTTTGTTTTTCTTGGTTGTATGCCTACAGATTTATATAATGTACAGTGATACAATTTGTAAAAAAAAAAAGAATGGGAAAGATCAATAAACATTTTTGAAGATCCGAGATTCTGCTCGGAAGATCCGATCCGGCGACGCTCACACACACCTGCTTCTTCAGCGCCTCGCTCATCTGGTTCGGGTGCGTGATGTTGCTGCTCAGCTGTAGGTAGTAGACGACCTTCGTCAGCACCTGGCCACGCACGTCCGCTGTCGGGATCACGCTGACAGCGTACGCCCGCACCGCGCCGGCGACGGGCCGCGGCTGGCGCGCGAGCACGTCCGACCACGCGCGCGCGACACGATCCGCCGACGCGCGCACGCCGTGCGAGCCGAGCACGAAGTGCGTGAACTGGTACTGCTCGGTGTAGACGAGGTCGTACGGGTACCACGTCAGCTCGATCTCGTCCAGCCGCTTGGCGGTCTCGCGGTCCGGCGGCGGCGTCAGCGTCGCGTCGATGTCGTCGACGTTGGCGACCCAGAGGACGTAGTCGATGCCGAGGATGGCGGTGCCGTTGGCGGTGATGAGGCCGCGGCGGAGACGCTCGACGTTGACGCGGAAGACGGTCGTGCTGAGGATGTCGACGTTGCTGTCAAGCCACAGCTGTCGCAGAACCTACGGGACGAGAGCATCGCACACTGTTAGCGTGATGTGTGTGTGACAAGTTAAAGCTGCGACACGCGGTGACAGTTTGATGCAGGAGGTTAGTGTGATGTGTGATGAATAATTACTGCTGTGGCACAGTATACCTAAACTTACTGCAGTGAACACAATTACTCAAATTACAAAATTTCCTGCAGCCGAAGTTCCTCATCCCGCACTCCTCAACCTGCCACCCACCATCCATATTTATTTTATAATCTATATTATCTATGTTTGTTTTCTTGACATTTCATCATCATCATTTGACACATTTCGCATCCTAGCTTTCACATCCCCTATTCTCGCGCTCAGGCATTCTCGTCATGAGCTCCGTGCCCCTGCGTCCATCTACCCCCCCACCCCCACATTTCGCATCCTAGCTTTTGCATCCCCTATTCTTGCGCTCAGGTATTCTCGTCACACGCCCCTGCGTCCATCGCTCCCGGTGAAGCGCGTTCGAGTGATCGGCACCCCTGCTTACCTCCTCGAGCGCGGTGAAGCTCAGCTCGGACTGGTTCGTCGCTACGAACACCTCGTAGACCTTCGAGCTCCTGCAGTCCGTGCAGGCGATGATGCGGCCAAGGATCTCGCTCAGCTTCTCCTTTGACGGTTCAACGATCGACCCGGCGCTCGTCGCGTCGCCGTTACGCGTCACGTTGACGACGTAGCGAATCACGGTGAGCGGCATGCCATCCTCGGTCACGTGGTCGTCGAACTTGATGACGTAGACGAGCACGACGGTGCCTGCAACATCGGCGCGTGAGCGGATTCTCGCAAGCGTAGTTACTGCGCTTGTCATCGTTCGTCACCATCTCGCGCATGTGCTGTTTACTCTCCATCTTCCAGTTTCACCCACGCTTACCATCATTCACAATCTCCTACTCCAATTTGCCTCTGCCACACTTACTCCCACACACACTAATCCACGTCTGCCAGCTCTCACACTTTCTCATACACTTACAATTTTTTGCCATCTCCCACACTTACTCCCACACTAATCCACGTCTGCCAGCTCTCACACTTACTCATACGCTTTCCACTCTTTACCATTTTCCACACTTCCTCCTACACTTACCATTGTTTGCCATCTCCCACGCCTCACCGACAGCGATACGGAATGCTGTCACGTTGATTGTGTCGCTATCGTAGCGGCCACGAATCAGGAACAACTTCTCATCGGTGGTTGTTGCCGTTGGGTTGAATAGTGCCTCCTGTTGGTAATAGTAGTAGTAGTCAAATCTTTATTTGACATGACATTACAAGAGCATCACAATAGTAAAGGAAACAACACTGATCAATATAAAATTATAAATAGTATCAAATAAAAACGTATTATCAAACTAGTGTTGCTACAGAAAAACAAAAAACAAAAGTATTGTTCTATTTTGGTGTGTACCAAAATTGCATGAATAATAAATATATTAGTGTATAATACTAATACTATGCTGTTTGAACATTATATAACGTCTGGAATTGTGTTTCATTACAGCAAACAGAATTGTGAAATATGGGTATAATGCAGCAATTTAGCAGTAAAAAGCGATGAAACTAACAACTGTAATTTATTACACTACTATATTATATTATACTATATACTATATATACTTATACTATTATACTATAAATTCTACACTTCCGCAAACACTGCTTCTACACTTGCTCTCTGTCTCTTGTCGCTCACCTGGACGCGCGTGTGGTCGATCGGCGCCACCGCGCCCGGCTGCAGCATCACGCCGTCGACCGCGACGTAGTACGTCACCTTCGTCGCCGCGCGGCCGCTCCAGTCTCGCGCCGCTTCCAGCCGTGTCGCGTACACGCGCACGTTGCTGCCACGGCTGCGGTACACGCGCGACCACGCGTCCGCGATGCGCTCGGCGGCGCCCCCTAGCGTCGCGCCGCCGCCGCTCACGACGTGCATCATCTGGTATTCCTTCCCGTAGAGGTCGCTGCTGCGCGGGTGCCCGAATCCAATCTCGGCCAACGCAGCGGCGAAGCTGGCATCAGAGGGCGCCATGAGCTGCCGTTCGAGCGCCGGGTCGCCGACGACGGCGACGGCGTAGACGAATCGGATCGCCTGCGTGCCGTTGATCGTGATGTAGTCGGCATCCCAGTCGGTGATCGTGAGGCGCCACGTGTTGGCGGCGAGGGTGCGGCGATTCTTCTCCAGCCAGGTGCGGTTGAGCGCTCGCTCGATGCGCGTGATCGGGATGCGACCGGCGACGCCCGTCACGTAGATGTCGTACAGCTGTGAAGAGAGTACAATATTAAGTAGATAGTCCGTAAGAGTAGATCGTAAGAGTGAGATTTCACACGGCGCGAGTGAAACCACACAGCAGTGCATTGCAGGTGCACTCGAAGGCAATGATAGCACACGAAACATCATCGTGTCCTTAATGTCATGCCCACTCCAACTTACTCTCTGTTATGCGTATGCACGCACACACACACGCAGCAGTCTCCTTGATGTCGTGCCCACTCTGACTTACTCTGTTATGCGTATGCACGCACACAAGCACACACACACACGCACACAACCAGATGCACGTATGCATGAAAGCACACTCACACAAACGTGAACACGTACATGTCCCGAGCACGCATGCACGCAAGCACACCGGAACCACATCGATACAATACTGCATGCTACGTGATGTCAACAAGCTAGTCGATTACATTAAATTTCCACTATCCAACACATGGGTTATAAAGGGAGGCAGAGAGAGCACACTCACCCTGTGAGAGCCAGTAATGATGCCGCTATGATCTGTGATGGCCGTGCTGACGCTACCAGGTGGAGGAGACCGTATGTTCGTCGAATTCGATGTAACCGTGTAGTAGATGAGCGTAGTTGGCTGTCCGTTCTCGTCACGCTTCTCCTCGTAGCCACCAACGTACACGTAGACAACGGAACCTAGTGCCACGAGAGATTACCATTTAGAATTAGAATTTACAATTTATATTTAGTACTTTATATATATTTTTATATTTATATTTTATATTTTTTTACTTAGAATTTCCCATTACTATGTGGGTTTTATAGTTGTTGGTATATTGTTACACCATGTTTTTTATACATTATTCTTGGTTTTAAGATGAGCTAGCGTCGACGTACCTGGGTTGTAGTCTCTCCACAGCGTCTCTATGACGACCTGCAGCGCCGTCTGGTTAAGCGTCTCCCAGCTCTGGCGTCCGTCGATCGTCACCGTGTGATTGGTCGCCGCCGCGTCCGTGCACGCGAGCTCAACGCCGACGCGATGTCGGTCGCCCGCGGTGACCGTCGACGGGTGCACGATCGCGCCGTCAACCGACAGGAAGTAGGTGGCGCGCGTGAGCACGCCGCCACGTGGTTGATCAATGAGGGGCGTCGCGGCGACAGCGTAGACGCGCACGCGCGTCCGCGGCAGCACCCGCGCCCACGCTCCCGCCAGCCGGTCGGCCACGCGGCGCACATTCAGCCCGCCGCAGACGTCGTCGGCGAACGTGTGGTCGTCGCCGTAAACTCGCGACTCCGGGTAAAGGGTGTAGCGCAGCTCGGACATGCGGTTTGCGAGCGCGGGCTGCGTCGGCTCCTGCAGGATGTGCTCAACGGGCTGCGTGGCCGGGAACATGAGCCGGTAGTTGATGCGCATCACGGGCCGGCCGTCGTCCGAGATGAAGTTACGCGTGACGTCCGCAACTGTGGAGCGCGCAGAGAGAGAGAGAGAGAGAGAGAG
>NW_014577462.1:40029-42689 GCF_000485595.1 Priapulus caudatus
AACTACTACTACTACTACTATATATATATATATATATATATATATATATATATATATATTGCTTAGAGGCCCCACCCATCACTACACATCTATAGATTGATAAACAAGTCTAGTAGGTATGTATAGCCTTCATTTGCAGTATATAGGGTTACAATACCTTGCAAGTCCCAGAACATGTTCGACAGAATGGGGCTATTCCTGCTCTCCCACTCTTCCATCATGATGTCACGAACCTTGTCGAACTCCAGTACGGCCGCACCAGGAGCCACGTATATATCGTGCAACTGAAACCATCAACGCGACGGCTTATTAGCACTGTTTAGCTATCAAATATTTTTACATTATTTTTCTAGATTTCCTTTTGTTCTAATATGGCTGGCCTTCCCTAAGATTTTATCTTACTTTGGTATGCAACTTAGTTACACTACCTGACTGCCAGGAACTAAAGTTGGAGCCACAAAGACTGGTAGGAGTTTTTCGGTGAGTAAGTCGGTGCTGGGTGGCTGTATGGCTTCACCCTCCTCCACCGTTGTCACGGCAACGTAGCTGATGACAGTTCTCTGCACTTGGTTGAGTATGCCCTGAGTATACGTTGTGTTCTCAATCGTAAACTCATTATCTGAATCAAACGATACACAACAAAATTACACAACAACAACAACAACAACAACAACAATAACAACAACAACAACAACAACAACAACAACAACAACAACAACAACAACAACAACAACAACAACAACAATAACAATAATAATAACTGTTAACTATAAAACAACCACGAAATTATAGAAACACGTGCAATATCGACCCCGATAAGTCACCAAGACGATTAACAACACGATTTACAACAACGACGAGACATCCGTCACCGTACCCGGGTTCGACACCTCCCACGCCATCTTCAGCAGCTGCCTCAGTAGAGTATCGTCCACGTTCTGCTCGCTGTAGCGATGATCCACCTGCAGCGTGCTCTCGTAGCGCACCGTCCGCGTCCGCGTTGGCGGCGCTACTCCGTTCAGGATGTCGCGCACGCGCCGCCGATCGTCCGCGCTCAGCGTTGCCGGGGTGACGACCTCGTCGCCGACAAGCAGGAAGTAGGTCGCGGTCGTCGTCTGTCCGCGCGTCGCTGCCGCGTCGATCACGTAGATGACGACAGCACCATCTCGTCCGCGCAGCACGGCGGCCCACGCGTCGGCGAGCCGGCCCGCGGCGTCGGTGAGCGAGACGCGCGCTGGAATGACGTCGCGAAGATGGTATGCATCGCCGTAGACGCCGCGCGCCGGGTAGTGGATGTAGCCGAGCGCGCGGACGGCCGGTGCGAGCTGCTCAAACGACGGCTCGACGAGCACAGTCATGACGTTGTAGCCGGAGGGCAGCGTGACGCGATAGGGCAGCGCAACGACTGGCTGCCCCGCGGCCGTGATGTAACCGGTCGTGCCGTTCAGCAGACGCAGGTCCCAGGGCAACGTGCGCAGGAATCGCTCGTTCTCGCGTTGCCACGCCGACGACAGCAGGTTCTCAAAGTCCTGTGGACGCACCTCGACCTGGGAGGAATCGGCCGACACGTACAGAGTGTACACCTGCAGGGAGAGAAATACGCGTCGTGTTATGATCGCAAATACGATCAACTAACGAGTCAAACTCAACTAGGAAAAAAAAGTCTTAAAGAATTTAACTCGCGTTAATTTACGCGAGCACGTTGCACGAGCAAGGCAATCTCATGTATACATTATGCGTTTACTCGTTACATATGAGAAGTAATTAACACGAGTATATACAGTGTGTACATCTGCGGGGAGGAAATAGGGAGGAAATATGTGTCGTGTTATAGACATGCGTGAAGAGGATGCCTGGACAGCCTCTACAGGGCACAGCTCTAGTGTTACTACACGCAGATTTGATTTGCTGGTTGGATGATGCCATTTTACATAAAAGTTATGTTATGTTGAGAAAATGCTACACAAAGTTAGCAATGAACACAATGAATATTTTTCACGTGTCATAATCGCAAAATGCAATCAACTAATGAATCAAACTCAGCGAAAGAATTAAACTCGCGTTAATTTACGCGAGCACGTTGCACGAGCAAGGCAATCTCTTTTATACATTACGCGTTTACTCATTACACATGAGAAGTAATTAACAGGGGTATCGTAAATAACCACATTAAACAAATGTAGCTAATTAATGCGGTCACGATCGCGGGCCGGCACGGCGCACTCTCTCTCTCTCTCTCTCCCCCTCACCTTGCTACACATATTCTCGTCGCACACGACCGTGGACGGCGGCGTTGGTGTCGGTGTCGGCGGCGGGGTCAGGGTCGGGGTCGGCGTCAAGGTCGGGGTCGGCGTCAAGGTCACGTAAACGATCTTCGTGATCTCCTCGGGTTTCGGCGGTGTCACGTCGGGACCGGCGTTGACGATGACGTAGCGGACGATGGTCACCGGCTCTCCCCGCTCGCCCACCACCGTCTTGTAACTGATGATGCGCACGATCACGAGCCGGCCTGCACGAGACAGAGGTCGAAATTAGTGGCTGTTGCTATTCATATAAATCGATGCCATCGAACGGTAAGCAGGTAAGCACGTACTATGATATAAGGGTATAATTAATAATTGTATAATAATAATCGTCATTAATTATATAAGAGTTAGGAC
>NW_014577462.1:42952-46672 GCF_000485595.1 Priapulus caudatus
GTCGTCGTCGGCGCCTCTGTCGCGGTCGTCGTCGATCGCACGCCACGGATTACCGCCAGGAAGAGTGCGGAGTCGCGCGGCAGCACCTGGGTGGGGTGAACGATGCGACCGTCGAACGACATAAAGTAGGTAACCTTCGTGTCGCCGCGTGCCACCTCGACGTCCGTCACGTACACGCGCACGATGTCCGGCGCCCCTGGGGAACCGCGCAGCACCTCCGTCCAGGCGGCTGCGATCTCCTCCGCGGCACGCGGCGCCGCGACGCGTCCCGGTACGGTCGCCATGAAGCGGTACTCCTCGGCGTAGATCTGGTTGGCGCGCACGAGCGAGTACCCGGCGGGGGCGGCGCGGCGTGCGAGCGTGGAGAATCGTGGCTCGGCTAGCGTCGTCGTGGCGTCGTAGCCGGCGGGCAGCGCGACGACGTAGCGCACGGCGGCGACGGCGTTCGCGTCTCGGTCGATGTAGCCGCCCGTGGTGTTGGTGACGCGCACCGTCCAGGGAAGCGAGTTGAGCACGCGTCTGTTCGTCTGGTTCCACACGCGCTGCAGCACGCGCTCTAGTCCGGCGAGGTCCAGCCGCTGCCCGTCGTCCACGCGCACGTAGACGCGGTAAGGCTGCAGGAGAACGAACGAGAATTTAATAACGAGAATTCCTCACCGGAAGAAGAAAAATTCAATGAGAGTTTCAGTTGAGAGCAAGGGATTTTTTCTTTTGCTTTTAATGTAAACCCCTCTGGTTAAACGTTAATAGATGCATAGGGCTAAGTTTAAAGATTCCCGAAAAAATTGATTAATTGAGAAATGATAACTGTAGGCTTAACTGTGAAAATTCACAGAAAACACGAGTCTCTCCAATAACCAAACTTTAAGGCATGTGAATTTTTCACTTTATTAATCATCTAGGGGGTCATATCAGCTATGAGTTAGGCTACATTTCCTGCTTTTACCCGATTTGACATCGGCGGCTTTAACATGGTAACCTCATCGCCACAGGCATGTCTTCTTACTGGGCACCCCACACGCAACCCACGACACGGTCGCGTTTCTAAGGTTCCACCGCCATCAAAAGGTTTTGTTGCTTTACCCTTGCAGATGTTGCTACACGTACCTGCTCGCTGGTGCACCGCACACGCAACCAACAACACGGCCGGGTTTCTAATATTCCGTCGCCATTAAATTTGCGTGTGCGAACGCTTCACTCTTATTACACTTTTTTCTTACTCTTACTCTTCTCTTGACTCTTAAATTCCATCGCTTTACCCTTGCAGATATTGCTACACATGGTGTCTAAAATTTCCCTCGCCATCAAATTCACGCGTGCGAACGCTTTACTCTTGCAGATCTTGCAACCTGCTCGCACATACCTGCAATACCTGCAATACCTGCAATACCCCTTGTGATACCTGCGCTACCTCAGCCCTACATGCAACCCGCAATACCTACGATCCCTGAGCTACCTGCAACACATCAATACGCTGGCGATACCGTGCCATACCTGCAATACATGCAACCCCTGCACTCCTGTGATACTGCAATACATGCACCACCTTCAATCCTGCGATAATGGCCACCCCTGCAAGACTGTCATACCTGCATCTGCGGTATTGCTGCCCTACTGTTCGCTTCGTGCCAGAGATGCCGTTCACAGCGGGACAGCGTGCTGACGATGCTCATCGTAGGCGCGTCGTGTCGGCTCGTCACCGCTCCCGGCCCTCGCTGCGTCTCGCGTCGTAGTGTCTGAGCCGTGACGGGGCGCCACGCCTGTCCCAGCGCTGGTCGAAGTGAGTGCTGTACACCGTTGAAGGCTTGCCTGGAAACAACAATTCGAGAAATTCATTCCGATCGCTATTTCCACTGTAGGTCTTTGCTGGTCACGGTTGAAATCTGTCCTGGAAAACAATAGAGTGGAAATTCCGTAACACTCGGTATAACCTGTAGGTATACACGATCGCACGTGTGTTCTAAAGTACTGTGCGCTGTTAAAGAAAATACATTGTCTTACTGAGTTCTTCCTACCAAAACAGATGCTGTTCCTTGCTACGACGCGGCAATCTCTAATCTAAAAAACTGGAAAACTAGCAATTAAATGCCACAGAAAATAAAATTTAAGGAAGAATGTTATCTAGGAAATTTCCCAAATACATGGCATGCACTCTTATATAGCGTGAATCAGCGATTATCGTTATGAAACAACGAATTGTACCTTGATGACCCTAGATTAATCCGTAACTGAACCATATATGCAATCTTTGTGCAACATGCCCCGATGTCCTCAATATGTTTTAGATATTACTCCGAATGTCTCCTTGACCACGATTGCCTCGTCCACACTTGTTCTACTTGTGTTAGCAAGCAGCACGTAGACTAATAAAATGCATCTCCACCCACCGTGCTCGGCACCGTGTGCGCTGACTACCACCACCCTTACCAGGTTACCCTGCTCCCAGAGACCCGCGAGCATGATTCGCTGCGACTGCCGTGTTCAGATGCTCGCTTCCGGCCCCGTCCGACTGTCACCACCTGCTGCAGCGCGTGCGCGGCGCCGCGACGCACGTACTCCGCGAACCTTCTAAGTCATCGGGCAATGCGACGCCGGGGTCAACAATGCGGCCGTCCCGGAGAGAGGAATATCGCGCCAGGAGGTTGCGCGGCAGCGCCCGGGCCGCCCGTTGCGCCTGCCGCTCGAACACTACCCCCTGGACGGAGGTGGGCGGTCGCTCGTATGCCCGCGAACACCGCAGTCCCCTGCCGCTGCCGCGATGCCGCGTCGCGAGTTAAGGTCGCCGCGACGAAAGCTCGACGAAGGTGGTACGCGGTCCATCAGACCGTCGTGCGCGGAGGAGCGTTGTCGAGCCCGGCGCTGCCGCCGCTTACGGCGAACGCCCGGTCCGGGAACGACGTCAGCGCCGGTGCGGCCCTCGGCAGCGCGACGTCGTTAGGCGAGTCGCACCACGGGCTGCCGGCCGCGCGTGAGTAGCCCACGGTGACGTTGCCGCAGGACGGCACGGCCCAGGAAGGGCTCTCGCCCCGCGCGGGTTGGCGCGCTGCCAATGGCCACCGTCATGGCGTCGGCGACTCCGCCGGCCTGTTATAGACTCAGGCTGCGTCGGGTCGCCAAGATCACAATGGCTTTAACCTGGCCGGTGGCAGCCGATATTCACATTCAACATGAGATATACTCTTACGGGTAACGATCAAGGTACACTCTTGGTGTTACCTATTACAGTTTTATCAAGTTACTTCCAGTCCATACTTACGAAAAAAACCCCCATTCATACTGGATCATTTAGATCGTTATCATATATAAAATTCCTACGAACCTATCGCCGCTGATTGTTGACGAAGAAGGTTCCTGACAATCTAACATCACAAAATATTACGAGACAGGTCCTGTGCATTCTTGTGACATAAACCTCACCCAGCATTCTCGGCTTGCCTGGGGGCTGCAATTCTTCTAAATTTTCGCTCCTCGTTATTTCATACTCATCGCAATTCCGTGCATTTCATATTAAACATCTTGAGCTAACCAGCAGTGCAAGATCGCACATGGCTACTACCATATTCCCATGCCGATGGGCTCGTGGCATCCTGGTCCCTTCATCGTTTGCAGGCTGTACGATGTCAGCACTTGACGTCGACACGTGTTGAGGGCTTAAGGGGATATGTCTCCATGAACGGTGGTCACTGGATCGTTGTTGACCCAAACCTCCGGCGATCTTAA